>NW_024376632.1:0-36472 GCF_016808335.1 Panicum virgatum
AGAGAGAAACACAACCGCGTGCGTGATTCTGGTCGCGCCTCTCACGCGCCGACGCCCACCCCTTCCTATTTCTGTTTCGGATCACACCTCCCTGTCCACCGGTTGTGTATTCCTTTTAGCAAGTTTTTAAAAGGTTTGCCTAATCCTGATCGGCTTCAATTGAGAAAGTCTTGGTTTGCCTCGCAGTCCTACCATACAAAAGGACATCCGGCTCTTGAGAGAGAGAGTGGTTGTGGTACTTGCTCATTTGTATTCCTTGCTCATATAATCAGTTTGTGAGTTTCTCTCCAAAAAAAAAACAAAAAAAAAAAAAAAAAAAAAAAACAAAAAAAAAAAAAAAAACAGGGGGAAACAGAAAGGAGGTTACCTCATTTGGGCGCATCACGCAGGACGCCTAGTGTGCGCCCCTGCTGCTCCTTGTTCTTCACTTTTGTGTTTTTCCTTTCCCCCATATCCTTGCTCAACTTTGCACCTTGTTTCCAGCAGCTTTGATTACGTGTTTGGCACTATAATTCAACCTTGCATTATTGTTTGATTGTGCTAACCCTTGAATTGAGTGCAGCCTACCCAGAACTCCACATAGTTCTACGACGAGCAGATTTGTTTCTCCAGGCAATCGCTCCTCCAATCTTTCGCCGGTTCTACCTATTGGTTGCAGATCACCCCTGTGTGCTTGGTAAGAACGGATAAGAATTTGATAACAGCACTACTGTGAGCGCCTTGTGAACCGTTACACCCTTGTTGTCGTAGGCTTTGTTTTTGTGTTTGCGCTAACTATGGCAGGAGACGAAGGCATGACGGATGAAAAGCTGCAGGACATGCGGACACGAGTTGATGGACTGGCCGCGGACATGAAGACGATGCATGAACGGCTTGACTCGACGATCACGTCATCGACCGAGAGGTTCGATCAGCTCGACCTCGCTCAGATGGCCGCTAAGACCACGCTCGACACCATCGTGGCACGGCTCGACACATTGTCCACATCGATCACAGAGTTACAGAAAGATTATGGCGGTGACACGGAACAGGAAGAGGGTACTCGCACCGGTCGTGCCCGCCGTGTGGTACGTCATCAACCTAATGACTCATTTGCTAAGATTAAATTTAAAATTCCGTCTTTTAATGGCAAATATGATCCTGCTGCATATCTTGATTGGGAACTAGAGGTCGACCAGAAATTTTCATGCCATGATATTCCTGTTAATTCGCAAGTTAAAGCTGCTATTAGTGAATTTACTGATTTTGCTTTAATTTGGTGGCGTGAATATAAACAAAAACATCCCACTCCCACCACTTGGACTCAATTAAAAGTTGCCATGCGACACAGATTTGTCCCTTCATATTATGCACGAGATTTGCTTGAAAAAATGCAGTGCTTTCGACAAGGTCAACAGTCTGTTGAGGACTATTATCAGGAGTTACAAAAAGGTATGATTCGTTGTGGTTTGTTTGAGACAGATGACGCTGCTATGGCTCGTTTTCGCGGTGGTTTGAACCGCGAAATTCAGGACATCCTTGATTATAAAGAATATTCTGATATGACCACATTGTTTGCATATGCTTGCAAAGCTGAACGTGAAGTGCAGGGACGCCGTTCGAAGACATATCCTAACTCTTTTGCAGGAAGAAGGCCGGCAACCAGCTCAGCGCCTGCTCTACCTGCGTCATCCACGACCAGCAGTACACCACGCGAGGGGTCGGCCAAACCTGCAGCACCCTCTCCCACAGGAGCTGTTCCTTCCACAGGACGTACACGGGATATTCAGTGCCATCGTTGCAAAGGATTTGGGCACATGATTCGGGACTGCCCAAACAAGCGTACCTTGCTTATCCGTGACAATGGTGAGTACTCTTCTGAAAGTGATTCCGAAGAACCTCGACATGCTATGCTTGCCACTGACCATGCAGCTAATGAGGAGGTACATGTCACCCCGGGCGATGCGGATAGGTATGAAAATCTTGTTGTGCAGCGTGTTCTTAGTACACAGGTCGCCCAGCCTGAGAAAAATCAGCGACACAACTCTGTTCCATACAAAGGGCGTTGTGCAGGAGCGGTCGATTCGCATCATCATCGACAGCGGCAGCTGCAACAACTTGGCGAGTACCGTGCTGGTCGAGAAGTTGTCATTACCCACTCGTAAGCATCCGAATCCATATCACATTCAGTGGCTTAATGATGGTGGAAAACTTAGAGTAACACGGTCGGTGCGTGTCCCTTTCTCCATGGGTGCTTATTCTGATTTTGTCGATTGTGATGTTATTCCCATGGAAGCATGCTCTTTGTTACTTGGTAGACCTTGGCAATACGATACTGATAGCTTGCATCATGGTCGTTCGAAATCATTATTCTTTCATGTTTAAGGGTCAGAAAATAATTATACATCCAATGACACCTGAACAAATTGTTCAAGATGATCTTGCTCGAGCTGCTAGGAATACTAAACAACTTGAACCATCACCATCGCCCTCGTAATTCTGAAATCAAGTTGAATGCTCCTGTTTTACTTGCTACACGTGCTGATTTTGATGATCTCTGCGATGCTCATTTGCCCTGCTATGCACTTGTATGCTATAGTGTGCTCGTTTCACTCGATGATGCACCGTCTTTGGATATTCCCCCTGTGGTTGCTAACCTTTTGCAGGAGTACGCTGATGTCTTTCCCAAGGACTTGCCATCGGGTCTTCCACCACTCCGTGGTATTGAGCACCAGATTGATCTCATTCCAGGCGCACAGCTTCCGAACCGCGCACCGTACCGTACAAATCCAGATGAGACGAAGGAGATCCAGCGCCAGGTACAGGCGTTGCTCGACAAGGGTTACATCCGTGAGTCTCTTAGCCCTTGCTCAGTTCCTGTGTTACTTGTTCCAAAGAAAGATGGATCATGGCGTATGTGTGTAGACTGTCGTGCTATTAATAACATCACCATTCGTTATCGATATCCTATACCACGCCTTGATGATATGCTAGATGAGCTTAGTGGTGCCATTATTTTCACTAAGATTGATTTGCGTAGTGGTTACCACCAGATTAGAATGAAACTGGGTGATGAATGGAAAACGGCTTTTAAAACGAAATTTGGGTTATATGAATGGTTGGTTATGCCGTTTGGATTGACTAATGCTCCCAGTACCTTTATGCGCTTAATGAATGAAGTTCTAAGGCCTTTCATAGGATTGTTCGTTGTTGTCTATTTTGATGATATCCTGATTTACAGCAAGTCTATGCAAGAACATTTAGAACATTTGCGTGCTGTTTTTGATGCGTTGCGTACTGCTCACTTGTTTGGAAACATAGAAAAATGCATCTTTTGCACACAACGTGTCTCGTTTCTTGGCTATGTTGTTACTCCACAGGGCATTGAGGTGGACAGCAGCAAGATTGATGCCATTCGGGAATGGCCTACACCGACGACGGTCACACAAATTCGGAGCTTTCTTGGACTTGCCGGTTTTTACCGTAGGTTCGTCCGTGACTTTAGTTCCATTGCAGCCCCTTTGCACGAGCTTACAAAGAAAGGTGCGCCATTTGCTTGGGGCGACTCGCAGGAGGTAGCGTTCAACACTTTGAAAGATAAGTTAACACATGCTCCTCTCTTGCAATTGCCTGATTTTAATAAAGTGTTTGAGCTTGAATGTGATGCTAGCGGTATTGGGCTAGGTGCTGTTTTGTTACAAGAAGGAAAACCGGTTGCTTATTTTAGTGAGAAATTAAGCGGTGCTAACCTGAGATATTCTACTTATGATAAGGAGCTTTATGCTTTAGTTCGCACTTTGCAAACATGGCAGCACTATCTTTGGCATCGCGAGTTTATAATTCATTCTGATCATGAGGCTTTGAAACATATTCGTACCCAAACAAATCTGAATCGTCGTCATGCTAATTGGGTAGAATTCATTGAGTCTTTTCCTTACATTATTAAACACAAGAATGGGAAGGAAAATGTCATTGCTGATGCTTTGTCTCGTCGATATACCATGCTATCCCAGTTAGATTTTAAAATCTTTGGCTTGCAAACTGTGAAAGATCAATATGTCGATGATTCTGATTTTAAAGATGTCTTAGCTCATTGTATGAATGGCAAACCATGGGGCAAATTTCACATGCAGGATGGGTTCCTGTTTCGCGCTAACAAGCTGTGTGTTCCAGCAAGCTCGGTTCGTCTTTTGTTGTTACAGGAAGCACACGGAGGCGGTCTCATGGGACACTTTGGCGTCTACAAGACGCATGAGGTGCTGGCCGCCCACTTCTTTTGGCCCCGGATGCGCCGTGATGTCGAGCGCCTTGTTGCCCGCTGCACTACTTGTCAGAAAGCTAAGTCACGACTGAACAACCATGGTTTGTATATGCCTTTGCCTGTCCCTACTTCCCCTTGGCTTGATATTTCTATGGACTTTGTTTTGGGATTGCCTAGAACTAAGAAGGGGAGGGATAGCATTTTCGTGGTTGTTGATAGATTCTCCAAAATGGCTCATTTTATACCATGTCATAAAACTGATGATGCTAACAGTGTTGCTGAATTGTTCTTTCGAGAGATTATTCGTTTGCATGGTATTCCGAATACAATAGTCTCTGATCGTGATGCTAAGTTTCTCAGTCATTTTTGGAGATCACTTTGGAATAAATTGGGAACTAAATTGCTGTTTAGCACAACTTGTCACCCTCAGACTGATGGACAAACTGAGGTGGTTAATAGAACTTTGTCAACCATGCTTAGGGCTGTTTTAGACAAAAATTTGAAACTGTTGGGAAGATTGTTTGCCTCATATTGAATTTGCGTACAATCGTGCCACACATTCTTCTACAAAGATGTGCCCTTTTCAGATTGTTTATGGTTACATTCCTCGGGCGCCTATTGATTTGTTTTCGCTTGATGCTGAGGGCGCCCCACATATAGATGCTGTTGCACATGTTGAACACATGCTTAACCTCCATGAACAAACACAACAAAACATTGCTGCTACTAATGCTAAGTATCAGGTTGCTGGTAGTAAAGGAAGAAAACATGTTACTTTTGAACCAGGTGATATGGTTTGGTTGCATTTGCGAAAGGATCATTTTCCTACTTTGCGTCGTTCTAAATTGATGCCTCGTGCTGCTGGTCCTTTTAAGGTGCTAACCAAGATTAATGATAATGCTTATGTTCTTGACCTGCCTGCGGAGTTTGGTGTTTCCACTAGTTTTAATGTTGCAGATTTGAAACCATATGCGGGCGAGGATGAGGAGTTGCCGTCGAGGACGACTTCAGTTCAAGAAGGGGAGGATGATGAGGACACCACGAGTACGTCTACACCAGCAGCACCTTCTCTAGCGTCTCCAGATGCAACGCCACCTTCTGGGCCAATCACTCGGGCCCGTGCAAGAGAATTGAACTTCATCATGCTACTGAAGAATGAAGGCCCAGAATAATAGAAGCTGGCCCAACAGAGGCCCTTGTGTGGGCGCCTAGGGTTGCGCCCTCCTCCTTTGCCCTGGACACCAGGGGCGGCGCCCCATCTCCTGGCCGCCCTTCCCTAGGGGCTGCGCCCCCTCTCCCTCTATTTATAGAGAAGTTTCTTTACAATTCAGACTTGAGTTTTATTTACATCTAGCTTTAGCTACTCAGGAACACGCGCAAAACAGCGCTGTCCTCGTGTATTCAGAACTCCACCTTTGAGAGATAATCAGATTGCTCGCATCCTTTTCTTGTTCGTTCTTCGATTGCGGACAGGAAACGATCTTCGTGATCAGGCTGATCTTGCATCAACAAGGTCGGTAACCACAGGGAGTTGGTTCAGCGATTGCATTGGCGCTTCGGGTTCGCTCGTCGTAGTCGGATCGTGAGGGTCATCTTCCGCCAAGTCGAATTTATCCCTACTCACCGAAAGATCGGGCACTCCGGCTCTATCAGGTGCGTTCCATGCGAAAAAATCTGACGCGACTTCGTGGCACGAACTTTTGCACTAGTTCGGCCCGTTTTGCACCAAGTTCCGTAAGGCAACCAAACGGTCCCAAATACACCCAAATAGTTCGAAACACACCAAAACGTCAGTTTCGGGTCCAATGCGGTGGATCGGGTGCATTCATTGCGAAAAATTCAGATGCGACTTCGTGACACGAACTTTTGCACTTGTTCGGCCCGTTTTGCACAGAGTTCCGTAAGGCAACCAAACGGTCCCAAATGCACCCAAATAGTACGAAACACACCAAAACATCAGTTTAGGGTCCAATGCGGTGGATCGGGTGCGTTCCTTGTGAAAAATTCCGACACGACTTCGTGGCACGAACTTTTGCACTAGTTCGGCCCGTTTTGCACCGAGTTTTGTAAGGCAACCAAACGGTTCCAAATGCACCCAAATCGTATGAAACGCACCAATATTTTTAGTTTAGGATCCAATGGGGTGGATCGGGTGCGTTCGATGCAAAAAATTCCTATGCGACTTCGTGGCACAAACACTAGTTCGGCTCGTTTTGCACGAATTCCGTAAGGCAACCAAACAGTCCCAAATGCGCCCAAATAAAACGAAACATACCAAAACATCAGTTTAGGGTCCAATGGAGTGGATTGGGTGCGTTCGTTGCGAAAAATTCCGACGCGACTTCATGGCACGAACTTTTGCACGTGTTCGGCCCGTTTTGCACCGAGTTCCGTAAGGCAACCAAACGGTCCCTAATGCACTTAAGTAGTACGAATAGACCTAAACATCAGTTTAGGGTCCAATGGGGTGGATTGGGCGTGTTCCCTGAGAAAAATTCCGACGCGACTTCGTGGCACGAACTTTTGCACTAGTTCGGTCCGTTTTGCACCGAGTTTCGTAAGGCAACCAAATGGTTCCAAATGCACCCAAATTGTACGAAACGCACCAAAATTTTTAGTTTAGGGTCTAATGGGGTGGATCGGGTGCGTTCGTTGCGAAAAATTCCGACTCGACACCGTGGCACGAACTTTTGCACTTGTTCGGCCCGTTTTGCACCAAGTTCCGTAAGGCAACCAAACGGTCCCAAATGCACCCAAGTAGTACGAAACGCACCAAAACATCAGTTTAGGGTCCAATGAGGTGGATCGGGTGTGTTCCTTGCGAAAAATTCCGACGCGACTTCGTGGCACGAACTTTTCCACTAGTTCGGCCTGTTTTGCACCGAATTCCGTAATGCAACCAAACGGAACCAAATGCTCGGAAATAGTACGAAACGCACCAAAACATCAGGTTAGGGTCCAATGGGGTGGATCAGGTGCGTTCCATGCGAAAAATTCTGACGCGACTTCGTGGCACGAACTTTTGCACTAGTTCGGCCCGTTTTGCACCGAGTTCCGTAAGGCAACCAAACGGTCCCAAATGCACCCAAATAGTACGAAACGCACCAAAATTTTTTTTAGGGTCCAATGGGGCGGATCGGGTGCGTTCGTTGCGAAAAATTCTACGTGACTTCGTGTCACGAACTTTTGCACTAGTTCGGCCTGTTTTGCGCCGAGTTTCGTAAGGCAACCAAACGGTCCCAAATGCACCCACATAGTTCGAAACGCACCAAAACGTCAGTTTACGGTCCAATGGGGTGAATCGGGTGCGTTCGATGCGAAAAATTCCTATGCGACTTCGTGGCACGAACTTTTGCACTAGTTCTGCCCATTTTGCACCAAGTTTCATAAGGCAACCGAACGGTCCCAAATGCATCCAAATAGTACGAAACATAGCAAAACGTCAGTTTAAGGTCCAAAGGGGTTGATCGGGTGCGTTCATTGCAAAAAATTCTGATGTGACTTCGTGGCACGAACTTCTGCACTAGTTCGGCCCGTTTAGCACCGAGTTTCGTAAGGCAACCAAACGGTAACAAATGCACCCAAATAGTATAAAACGCACCAAAATGTCAGTTTAGGGTCAAATGTGGTGGGTCAGGTGCGTTCGTTGCGAAAAATTCTAACGCGACTTCGTGGCACGAAATTTTGCACTAGTTCGGCCTGTTTTGCACCGAATTCCGTAAGGCAACCAAACGGTCCCAAATGCGCCCAAATAATATGAAACGTACCAAAACATCAGTTTAGGGTCCAATGGGGTGGATCGGGTGCGTTCCTTGCGAAAAATTCCGACGCGACTTCGTAGCACGAACTTTTGCACTTGTTCGGCCCGTTTTGCACCGAGTTCCGTAAGGCAACCAAATGGTTCCAAATGCACCCAAATTGTACGAAACGCACCAAAATTTTTAGTTTAGGGTCTAATGGGGTGGATCGGGTGCGTTCGTTACGAAAAATTCCGACTCGACTTCGTGGCACAAACTTTTGCACTTGTTCGGCCCGTTTTGCACCAAGTTCCGTAAGGCAACCAAACGGTCCCAAATGCACCCAAGTAGTACGAAACGCACCAAAACATCAGTTTAGGGTCCAATGAGGTGGATCGGGTGTGTTCCTTGCGAAAAATTCCGACGCGACTTCGTGGCACGAACTTTTCCACTAGTTCGGCCTGTTTTGCACCGAATTCCGTAATGCAACCAAACGGAACCAAATGCTCGCAAATAGTACGAAACGCACCAAAACATCAGGTTAGGGTCCAATGGGGTGGATCAGGTGCGTTCCATGCGAAAAAATCTGACGCGACTTCGTGGCACGAACTTTTGCACTAGTTCGGCCCGTTTTGCACCGAGTTCCGTAAGGCAACCAAACGGTCCCAAATACACCCAAATAGTTCGAAACACACCAAAACGTCAGTTTCGGGTCCAATGCGGTGGATCGGGTGCATTCATTGCGAAAAATTCAGATGCGACTTCGTGACACGAACTTTTGCACTTGTTCGGCCCGTTTTGCACAGAGTTCCGTAAGGCAACCAAACGGTCCCAAATGCACCCAAATAGTACGAAACACACCAAAACATCAGTTTAGGGTCCAATGCGGTGGATCGGGTGCGTTCCTTGTGAAAAATTCCGACGCGACTTCGTGGCACGAACTTTTGCACTAGTTCGGCCCGTTTTGCACCGAGTTTTGTAAGGCAACCAAACGGTTCCAAATGCACCCAAATCGTATGAAACGCACCAATATTTTTAGTTTAGGATCCAATGGGGTGGATCGGGTGCGTTCGATGCAAAAAATTCCTATGCGACTTCGTGGCACAAACACTAGTTCGGCTCGTTTTGCACGAATTCCGTAAGGCAACCAAACAGTCCCAAATGCGCCCAAATAAAACGAAACATACCAAAACATCAGTTTAGGGTCCAATGGAGTGGATTGGGTGCGTTCGTTGCGAAAAATTCCGACGCGACTTCATGGCACGAACTTTTGCACGTGTTCGGCCCGTTTTGCACCGAGTTCCGTAAGGCAACCAAACGGTCCCTAATGCACTTAAGTATTACGAAATAGACCTAAACATCAGTTTAGGGTCCAATGGGGTGGATTGGGCGTGTTCCCTGAGAAAAATTCCGACGCGACTTCGTGGCACGAACTTTTGCACTAGTTCGGTCCGTTTTGCACCGAGTTTCGTAAGGCAACCAAATGGTTCCAAATGCACCCAAATTGTACGAAACGCACCAAAATTTTTAGTTTAGGGTCTAATGGGGTGGATCGGGTGCGTTCGTTGCGAAAAATTCCGACTCGACACCGTGGCACGAACTTTTGCACTTGTTCGGCCCGTTTTGGACCAAGTTCCGTAAGGCAACCAAACGGTCCCAAATGCACCCAAGTAGTACGAAACGCACCAAAACATCAGTGTAGGGTCCAATGAGGTGGATCGGGTGTGTTCCTTGCGAAAAATTCCGACGCGACTTTGTGGCACGAACTTTTCCACTAGTTCGGCCTGTTTTGCACCGAATTCCGTAATGCAACCAAACGGAACCAAATGCTCGGAAATAGTACGAAACGCACCAAAACATCAGGTTAGGGTCCAATGGTGTGGATCAGGTGCGTTCCATGCGAAAAATTCTGACGCGACTTCGTGGCACGAACTTTTGCACTAGTTCGGCCCGTTTTGCACCGAGTTCCGTAAGGCAACCAAACGGTCCCAAATGCACCCAAATAGTACGAAACGCACCAAAATTTTTTTTAGGGTCCAATGGGGCGGATCGGGTGCGTTCGTTGCGAAAAATTCCTACGTGACTTCGTGTCACGAACTTTTGCACTAGTTCGGCCTGTTTTGCGCCGAGTTTCGTAAGGCAACCAAACGGTCCCAAATGCACCCACATAGTTCGAAACGCACCAAAACGTCAGTTTACGGTCCAATGGGGTGAATCGGGTGCGTTCGATGCGAAAAATTCCTATGCGACTTCGTGGCACGAACTTTTGCACTAGTTCTGCCCATTTTGCACCAAGTTTCGTAAGGCAACCGAACGGTCCCAAATGCATCCAAATAGTACGAAACATAGCAAAACGTCAGTTTAAGGTCCAAAGGGGTTGATCGGGTGCGTTCATTGCAAAAAATTCTGATGTGACTTCGTGGCACGAACTTCTGCACTAGTTCGGCCCGTTTAGCACCGAGTTTCGTAAGGCAACCAAACGGTAACAAATGCACCCAAATAGTATAAAACGCACCAAAATGTCAGTTTAGGGTCAAATGTGGTGGGACAGGTGCGTTCGTTGCGAAAAATTCTAACGCGACTTCGTGGCACGAAATTTTGCACTAGTTCGGCCTGTTTTGCACCGAATTCCGTAAGGCAACCAAACGGTCCCAAATGCGCCCAAATAATATGAAACGTACCAAAACATCAGTTTAGGGTCCAATGGGGTGGATCGGGTGCGTTCCTTGCGAAAAATTCCGACGCGACTTCGTAGCACGAACTTTTGCACTTGTTCGGCCCGTTTTGCACCGAGTTCCGTAAGGCAACCAAATGGTTCCAAATGCACCCAAATTGTATGAAACGCACCAAAATTTTTAGTTTAGGGTCTAATGGGGTGGATCGGGTGCGTTCGTTACGAAAAATTCCGACTCGACTTCGTGGCACAAACTTTTGCACTTGTTCGGCCTGTTTTGCACCGAATTCCGTAATGCAACCAAACGGAACCAAATGCTCACAAATAGTACGAAACGCACCAAAACATCAGGTTAGGGTCCAATGGGGTGGATCAGGTGCGTTCCATGCGAAAAAATCTGACGCGACTTCGTGGCACGAACTTTTGCACTAGTTCGGCCCGTTTTGCACCGAGTTCCGTAAGGCAACCAAACGGTCCCAAATGCACCCAAATAGTATAAAACGCACCAAAACGTCAGTTTACGCTCAAATGTGGTGGGTCAGGTGCGTTCGTTGCGAAAAATTCTGACGCGACTTCGTGGCACGAACTTTTGCACTAGTTCGGCCTGTTTTGCACCGAATTCCGTAAGGCAACCAAACGGTCCCAAATGCGCCCAAATAATACGAAACGTACCAAAACATCAGTTTAGGGTCCAATGGGGTGGATCGGGTGCGTTCCTTGCGAAAAATTCCGACGCGACTTCGTAGCACGAACTTTTGCACTTGTTCGGCCCGTTTTGCACCGAGTTCCGTAAGGCAACCAAATGGTACCAAATGCACGCAAATAGTACGAAACGCGCCAAAACATCAGTTTAGGGTCCAATGGGGTGGTTCGGGTGCGTACCTTGCAAAAAATTCCGACGCGACTTCGTGGAACGAACTTTTGCACTAGTTCGGCGCGTTTTGCACCGAGTTCCGTAAGGCAACCAAACGGTCCCAAATACACCCAAATAGTTCGAAACGACCCAAAACGTCAGTTCAGGGTCCAATGGGGTGGATCGGGTGCATTCATTGCGAAAAATTCAGATGCGACTTCGTGACACGAACTTTTGCACTTGTTCGGCCTGTTTTGCACCGAGTTCCGTAAGGCAACCAAATGGTCCCAAATGCACCCAAATAGTACGAAACGCATCAAAACATCAGTTTAGGGTCCAATGGGGTGGATCGGGTGCGTTCCTTGCGAAAAATTGAGACGCGACTTCGTGGCACGAACTTTTGCACTAGTTCGGCCCGTTTTGCACCGAGTTTCGTAAGGCAACCAAAAGGTTCCAAATGCACCCAAATAGTATGAAACGCACCAAAATTTTTAGTTTAGGATCCAATGGGGTGGATCGGGTGCGTTCGATGCAAAAAATTCATACGCGACTTCGTGGCACGAACTTTTACACTAGTTCGGCTCGTTTTGCACCGAATTCCGTAAGGCAACCAAACAGTCCCAAATGCGCCCAAATAAAACGAAACATACCAAAACATCAGTTTAGGTTCCAATCGAGTGGATCGGGTGCGTTCGTTGCGAAAAATTCCGACGCGACTTCGTGGCACGAACTTTTGTACGTGTTCGGCTAGTTTTGCACCGAGTTCCGTAAGGCCACCAAACGGTCCCAAATGCACTTAAGTAGTACGAAACAAACCTAAACATCAGTTTAGGGTCCAATGGGGTGGATCGGGCGCGTTCATTGCGAAAAATTCCGACGCGACTTCATGGCACGAACTTTTGCACCATGTTCCGTAAGGCAACCAAACGGTCCCAAATGCACCCAAGTAGTACGAAACGCACCAAAACATCAGTTTAGGGTCCAATGGGGTGGATCGGGTGTGTTCCTTGCGAAAAATTCCGACGCGACTTCGTGGCACGAACTTTTCCACTAGTTCGGCCCGTTTTGCACCGAATTTCGTAAGGCAACCAAACGGAACCAAATGCACCCAAATAGTACAAAACACACCAAAACATCAGGTTAGGGTCCAATGGGGTGGATCAGGTGCGTTCCATGCGAAAAATTCTGACGCGACTTCGTGGCACGAACTTTTGCACTAGTTCAGCCCGTTTTGCACCGAGTTCCGTAAGGCAACCAAACGGTCCCAAATGCACCCAAATAGTATGAAACGCACCAAAATTTTTATTTTAGGGTCCAATGGGGTGGATCGGGTGCATTTGTTGCGAAAAATTCCTACGCAACTTCGTGTCACGAACTTTTGCACTAGTTCGGCCTATTTTGCGCCGAGTTTCGTAAGGCAACCAAACGGTCCCAAATGCATCCACTTAGTTTGAAACGCACCAAAACGTCAGTTTAGGGTCCAATGGGGTGGATCGGGTGCGTTCGATGCTTAAAATTCCTATGCGACTTCGTGGCACGAACTTTTGCACTAGTTTTGCCCATTTTGCACCATGTTTCGTAAGGCAACCGAACGGTCCCAAATGCATCCAAATAGTACGAAACATAGCAAAACATCAGTTTAGGGTCCAAAGGGGTGGATCGGGTGCGTTCATTGTGAAAAATTCCGACGCGACTTCTTGGCACGAGCTTCTACACTAGCTCGGCCCGTTTAGCACCGAGTTTCGTAAGGCAACCAAATGGTCACAAATGCAACCAAATAGTATAAAACACACCAAAACGTCATTTTACGGTCCAATGGGGTGGATCGGGTGCGTTCCTTGCAAAAAAATTCCGACGCGACTTCGTAGCACGAACTTTTGCACTTGTTCGGCCCGTTTTGCACCGAGTTCCATAAGGCAACCAAACGGTCCCAAATACACCCAAATAGTTCGAAACACACTAAAACGTCAGTTTAGGGTCCAATGGGGTGGATCGGGTGCATTCATTGCGAAAAATTCAGATGCGACTTCGTGACACGAACTTTTGCACTTGTTCGGCCCGTTTTGCACCGAGTTTCGTAAGGCAACCAAACGGTTCCAAATGCACCGAAATAGTACTAAATGCACCAAAATTTTTAGTTTAGGGTCCAATGGGGTGGATCGGGTGCGTTCGTTGCGAAAAATTCCGACGCGACTTCGTGGCACGAACTTTTGCACTTGTTCGGCCCGTTTCGCACCGAGTTCCGTAAGGCAACCAAACGGTCCCAAATGCACCCAAGTAGTACGAAACGCATCAAAAATTTTATTTTAGGGTCCAATTGGGTGGATCGGGTGCGTTCAGTGCGAAAAATTCCTACGCGACTTCGTGTCACGAACTTTTGCACTAGTTCGACCTGTTTTGCGCCGAGTTTCGTAAGGCAACCAAACGGTCCCAAATGCACCCAAATAGTTCGAAATGCACCGAAACGTTAGTTTAGGGTCCAATGGGGTGGATCGGGTGTGTTCGATGCGAAAAGTTCCTAAGCGACTTCGTGGCACCAACTTTTGCACTAGTTCCGCCCATTTTGCACCAATTTTCGTAAGGCAACCAAACGGTCCCAAATGCACCCAAGTAGTACGAAACGCACTAAAATGTCAGTTTAGCGTCCAATGGGGTGGATCAGTTAAGTTTGTTGCGAAATGTTCGACGTGACTTCGTGGCACAAACTTTTGCACTAGTTCGGCCCGTTTTGCACCGAGTTTCGTAAGGCAACCAAACGGTTCCAAATGCATCCAAATAGTATGAAACCAACTAAAATTTTTAGTTTAGGGTCCAATGGGGTGTATCGGGTGCGTTCGTTGCGAAAAATTCCGACGCGACTTCATTGCACGAATTTTGCACTAGTTTGGCCTGTTTTGCACCGAGTTTCGTAAGGCAACCAAACGGTCGCAAATGCACCCAAGTAGTATGAAACGCACTAAAACGTCAGTTTAGGGTCCAATGGGTTGGATCGGGTGTGTGCCTTGCGAAAAATTCGGACGCGACTTCGTGGCACGAACTTTTGCACTAGTTCGGCCCGTTTTGCACCGAATTCCATAAGGCAACCAAACGGTCCCAAATGCGCCCAAATAATACGAAACGTACCAAAACATCAGTTTAGGGTCCAATGGGGTGGATCGGGTGCGTTCATTGCGAAAAATTCCGACGCGACTTCATGGCACGAACTTTTGCACTTGTTCGGCCCGTTTTGCACCGAGTTCCGTAAGGCAACCAAACGGTCCCAAATGCACTTAAGTAGTACGAAATAGACCAAAACGTCAGTTTAGGGTCCAATGGGGTGGATCGGGCGTGTTCCTTGAGAAAAATTCCGACGCGACTTCGTGGCACGAACTTTTGCACTAGTTCGGTCCGTTTTGCACCGAGTTTCGTAAGGCAACCAAACGGTTCCAAATGCATCCAAATAGTACGAAATGCAGCAAAATTTTTAGTTTAGGGTCCAATGGGGTGGATCGGGTGCGTTCGTTGTGAAAAATTCCGACGCGACTTCGTGGCACGAACTTTTGCACTTGTTCGGCCCGTTTTGCACCGAGTTTCATAAGGAAACCAAACGGTATCAAATGCACGCAAATAGTATGAAACGCACCAAAACATCAGGTTAGGGTCCAATGGGGTGGATCAGGTGAGTTCCATGCGAAAAATTCTAACGCGACTTCATGGCACGAACTTTTGCACTAGTTCAGCCCGTTTTGCACCGAGTTCCGTAAGGCAATCAAACGGTCCCAAATGCACCCAAATAGTACGAAATGCATCAAAAATTTTATTTTAGGGTCCAATTGGGTGGATCGGGTGCGTTCAGTGCGAAAAAATCCTACGCGACTTCGTGTCACGAACTTTTGCACTAGTTCGGCCTGTTTTGCGCCGAGTTTCGTAAGGCAACCAAACGGTCCCAAATGCACCCAAATAGTTCGAAACGCACCAAAACGTCAGTTTAGGGTCCAATGGGGTGGATCGGGTGTGTTCCTTGCGAAAAATTCCGACGCGACTTCGTGGCACGAACTTTTGCACTTGTTCGGCCCATTTTGCACCGAGTTCCGTAAGGCAACCAAACGGTGCCAAATGCACCCAAATAGTACAAAACGCACCAAAACGTCAGCTCAGGGTCCAATGGGGTGGATCGGGTGCGTACCTTGCGAAAAATTCTGACGCGACTTCGTGGCACGAACTTTTGCACTAGTTCGGCCCGTTTTGCACCGAGTTTCGTAACGCAACCAAACAGTTCCAAATGCACCCAAATAGTATGAAACACACCAAAATTTTAGTTTAGGGTCCAATGGGGTGGATCGGGTGCGTTCGATGCAAAAAATTCCTACGCGACTTCGTGGCACGAACTTTTACACTAGTTCGGCTCGTTTTGCACCGAATTCCGTAAGGCAACCAAACGGTCCCAAATGCGCCCAAATAAAATGAAACATACCAAACCATCAGTTTAGGGTCCAATGGGGTGGATTGGGTGCATTTGTTGCGAAAAATTCTGACGCGACTTCATTGCACGAACTTTTGCACTAGTTTGGCCTGTTTTGCACCGAGATTAGCCTGTTTCGTAAGGCAACCAAACGGTCCCAAATGCACCCAAGTAGTACGAAACGCACTAAAACGTCAATTTAGGGTCCAATGGGGTGGATCGGGTGTGTTCCTTGCGAAAAATTCCGACGCGACTTCGTGGCACGAACTTTTGCACTAGTTCGGCCCCTTTTGCACCGAATTCCGTAAGGCAACCAAACGGTCCCAAATGCGCCCAAATAATACGAAACGTACCAAAACGTCAGTTTAGGGTCCAATGGGTTGGATCGGTGCGTTCGTTGCGAAAAATTCTAAAGCAACTTCGTGGCACGAACTTTTGCACTTGTTCGGCCCGTTTTGCACTTAGTTCTGTAAGGCAACCAAACGGTCCCAAATGCACCCAAATAGTACGGAAAACACCAAAAATTTGAGTTTAGGGTCCAATGGGGTGGATCTGGTGTGTTCATTGCGAAAAATGCCAACGTGACTTTGTGGCACGAACTTTTGCACTTGTTCGGCCCGTTTTGCACCGAGTTCCGTAAGGCAACCAAATGGTCCCAAATGCACCCAAATAGTACGAAATACACCAAAACATCAGTTTAGGGTCAAATGGGGTGGATCGGGTGCATTCCTTGCGAAAAATTCCGAAGCGACTTCGTGGCACGAACTTTTGCACTAGTTCGGCCCATTTTGCACCGAGTTTCGTAAGGCAACCAAACAATTACAAATGCACTCAAATAGTACGAAACACACCAGAATTTTTAGTTTAGGGTCCAATGGGGTGGATCGGGTGCGTTTGATGCGAAAAATTCCGAAGCGACTTCGTGGCACGAACTTTTGCACTAGTTCGGCCCATTTTGCACCGAGTTTCGTAAGGCAACCAAACGGTTCCAAATGCACCCAAATAGTATGAAAAGCACCAAAATTTTTAGTTTAGGGTCCAATGGGGTGGATCGGGTGCATTCGTGCGGAAAAATTCCGACGCGACTTCGTGGCAGGAACTTTTGCACTTGTTCGGCCCGTTTTGCACCGAGTTCCGTAAGGCAACCAAACGGTCCCAAATGCACCCAAGTAGTACGAAACGCACCAAAACAACAGTTTAGGGTCCAATGGGGTGGATCGGGTGTGTTCCTTGCGAAAAATTCCAACGCGACTTCGTGGCACGAACTTTTGCACTTGTTCGGCCCGTTTTGCACCGAGTTCCGTAAGGCAAGCAAACGGTCCCAAATGCACTTAAGTAGTACGAAACAGACCAAAACGTCAGTTTAGGTTCCAATGGGGTGGATCGGGCGTGTTCCATGAGAAAAATTCCGACGCAACTTCATGGCACGAACTTTTGCACTAGTTCGGTCCGTTTTGCAACGAGTTTCGTAAGGCAACCAAACGGTTCCAAATGCACCCAAATAGTATGAAAAGCACCAAAATTTTTAGTTTGGGGTCCAATGAGGTGGATCGGGTGCATTCGTGCGGAAAAATTCCGACGCGACTTCGTGGCAGGAACTTTTGCACTTGTTCGGCCCGTTTTGCACCGAGTTCCGTAAGGCAACCAAACGGTCCCAAATGCACCCAAGTAGTACGAAACACACCAAAACAACAGTTTAGGGTCCAATGGGGTGGATCGGGTGTGTTCCTTGCGAAAAATTCCAACGCGACTTCGTGGCACGAACTTTTGCACTTGTTCGGCCCGTTTTGCACCGAGTTCCGTAAGGCAACCAAACGGTCCCAAATGCACTTAAGTAGTACGAAACAGACCAAAACGTCTGTTTAGGGTCCAATGGGGTGGATCGGGCGTGTTCCTTGAGAAAAATTCCGACGCGACTTCGGGGCAAGAACTTTTGCACTAGTTCGGTCCGTTTTGCACCGAGTTTCGTAAGGCAACCAAACGGTTCCAAATGCACACAAATAGTACGAAACGCACAAAAATTTTTAGTTTAGGGTCCAATGGGGTGGATCGGGTGCGTTCGTTGCGAAAAATTCTGACGCGACTTCGTGGCACGAACTTTTGCACTAGTTCGGTCCCTTTTGCACCGAATTCCGTAAGGCAACCAAACGGTCCCAAATGCGCCCAAATAATACGAAACGTACCAAAACGTCAGTTTAGGGTCCAATGGGTTGGATCGGTGCGTTCGTTGCGAAAAATTCTAAAGCAACTTCGTGGCACGAACTTTTGCACTTGTTCGGCCCGTTTTGCACTTAGTTCTGTAAGGCAACCAAACGGTCCCAAATGCACCCAAATAGTACAAAACACACCAAAATTTTGAGTTTAGGGTCCAATGGGGTGGATCTGGTGTGTTCGTTGCGAAAAATGCCGACGTGACTTTGTGGCACGAACTTTTGCACTTGTTCGGCCCGTTTTGCACCGAGTTCCGTAAGGCAACCAAATGGTCCCAAATGCACCCAAATAGTACGAAACACACCAAAACGTCAGTTTAGGGTCAAATGGGGTGGATCGGGTGTGTTCCTTGTGAAAAATTCCGAAGCGACTTCGTGGCACGAACTTTTGCACTAGTTCGGCCCGTTTTGCACCGAGTTTCGTAAGGCAACCAAACTATTACAAATGCACTCAAATAGTATGAAACGCACCAAAATTTTTAGTTTAGGGTCCAATGGGGTGGATCGGGTGCGTTCGATGCAAAAAATTCCTACGCGACTTCGTGGCACGAACTTTTGCACTAGTTCGGCTCGTTTTGCACCGAATTCCGTAAGGAATCCAAACGGTCCCAAATGCGCCCAAATAATACGAAACGTACCAAAACATCAGTTTAGGGTCCAATGGGGTGGATCGGGTGCGTTCCTTGCGAAAAATTCTGACGCGACTTCGTGGGACGAACTTTTGCACTAGTCCGGCCCGTTTTGCACCGAATTCCATAAGGCAACCAAACGGTCCCAAATGCGCCCAAATAATACGAAACATACCAAAACATCAGTTTAGTGTCCAATGGGGTGGATCGGGTGCGTTCATTGCGAAAAATTCCGACGCGATTTCGTGGCACGAAGTTTTGCACTAGTTCGGCCCATTTTGCACCGAGTTTCGTAAGGTAACCAAACAATTACAAATGCACTCAAATAGTACGAAACACACCAGAATTTTAGTTTAGGGTCCAATGGGGTGGATCGGGTGCGTTTGATGCGAAAAATTCCGAAGCGACTTCGTGGCACGAACTTTTGCACTAGTTCGGCCCATTTTGCACCGAGTTTCGTAAGGCAACCAAACTATTACAAATGCACTCAAATAGTATGAAACGCACCAAAATTTTAGTTTAGGGTCCAGTTGGGTGGATCGGGTGCGTTCGATGCAAAAAATTCCTACGCGACTTCGTGGCACGAACTTTTGCACTAGTCCGGCTCGTTTTGCACCGAATTCCGTAAGGAATCCAAACGGTCCCAAATGCGCCCAAATAATACGAAACGTACCAAAACATCAGTTTAGGGTCCAATGGGGTGGATCGGGTGCGTTCCTTGTGAAAAATTCTGACGCGACTTCGTGGCACGAACTTTTGCACTTGTTCGACCCGTCTTGCACCGAGTTCCGTAAGGCAACCAAACGGTCCCAAATGCACTTAAGTAGTACGAAACAGACCAAAACATCTGTTTAGGGTCCAATGGGGTGGATCGGGCGTGTTCCTTGAGAAAAATTCCGAAGCGACTTCGTGGCAAGAACTTTTGCACTAGTTCGGTCCGTTTTGCAACGAGTTTCGTAAGGCAACCAAACGGTTCCAAATGCACACAAATAGTACGAAACGCACCAAAATTTTTAGTTTAGGGTCCAATGGGGTGGATCGGGTGCGTTCGTTGCGAAAAATTCCGACGCGACTTCGTGGCACGAACTTTTGCACTAGTTCGGTCCCTTTTGCACCGAATTCCGTAAGGCAACCAAACGGTCCCAAATGCGCCCAAATAATACGAAACGTACCAAAACGTCAGTTTAGGGTCCAATGGGTTGGATCGGTGCGTTCGTTGCGAAAAATTCTAAAGCAACTTCGTGGCACGAACTTTTGCACTTGTTCGGCCCGTTTTGCACTTAGTTCTGTAAGGCAACCAAACGGTCCCAAATGCACCCAAATAGTACAAAACACACCAAAATGTTGAGTTTAGGGTCCAATGGGGTGGATCTGGTGTGTTCGTTGCGAAAAATGCCGACGTGACTTTGTGGCACGAACTTTTGCACTAGTTCGGCCCGTTTTGCACCGAGTTTCGTAAGGCAACCAAACTATTACAAATGCACTCAAATAGTATGAAACACACCAAAATTTTAGTTTAGGGTCCAATGGGGTGGATCGGGTGCGTTCGATGCAAAAAATTCCTACGCGACTTCGTGGCACGAACTTTTGCACTAGTTCGGCCCATTTTGCACCGAGTTTCGTAAGGCAACCAAACAATTACAAATGCACTCAAATAGTACGAAACACACCAGAATTTTTAGTTTAGGGTCCAATGGGGTGGATCGGGTGCGTTTGATGCGAAAAATTCCGAAGCGACTTCGTGGCACGAACTTTTGCACTAGTTCGGCCCATTTTGCACCGAGTTTCGTAAGGCAACCAAACGGTTCCAAATGCACCCAAATAGTATGAAAAGCACCAAAATTTTTAGTTTAGGGTCCAATGGGGTGGATCGGGTGCATTCGTGCGGAAAAATTCCGACGCGACTTCGTGGCAGGAACTTTTGCACTTGTTCGGCCCGTTTTGCACCGAGTTCCGTAAGGCAACCAAACGGTCCCAAATGCACCCAAGTAGTACGAAACGCACCAAAACAACAGTTTAGGGTCCAATGGGGTGGATCGGGTGTGTTCCTTGCGAAAAATTCCAACGCGACTTCGTGGCACGAACTTTTGCACTTGTTCGGCCCGTTTTGCACCGAGTTCCGTAAGGCAACCAAACGGTCCCAAATGCACTTAAGTAGTACGAAACAGACCAAAACGTCAGTTTAGGTTCCAATGGGGTGGATCGGGCGTGTTCCATGAGAAAAATTCCGACGCAACTTCAGGGCACGAACTTTTGCACTAGTTCGGTCCGTTTTGCAACGAGTTTCGTAAGGCAACCAAACGGTTCCAAATGCACCCAAATAGTATGAAAAGCACCAAAATTTTTAGTTTGGGGTCCAATGAGGTGGATCGGGTGCATTCGTGCGGAAAAATTCCGACGCGACTTCGTGGCAGGAACTTTTGCACTTGTTCGGCCCGTTTTGCACCGAGTTCCGTAAGGCAACCAAACGGTCCCAAATGCACCCAAGTAGTACGAAACACACCAAAACAACAGTTTAGGGTCCAATGGGGTGGATCGGGTGTGTTCCTTGCGAAAAATTCCAACGCGACTTCGTGGCACGAACTTTTGCACTTGTTCGGCCCGTTTTGCACCGAGTTCCGTAAGGCAACCAAACGGTCCCAAATGCACTTAAGTAGTACGAAACAGACCAAAACGTCTGTTTAGGGTCCAATGGGGTGGATCGGGCGTGTTCCTTGAGAAAAATTCCGACGCGACTTCGGGGCAAGAACTTTTGCACTAGTTCGGTCCGTTTTGCACCGAGTTTCGTAAGGCAACCAAACGGTTCCAAATGCACACAAATAGTACGAAACGCACAAAAATTTTTAGTTTAGGGTCCAATGGGGTGGATCGGGTGCGTTCGTTGCGAAAAATTCCTGACGCGACTTCGTGGCACGAACTTTTGCACTAGTTCGGTCCCTTTTGCACCGAATTCCGTAAGGCAACCAAACGGTCCCAAATGCGCCCAAATAATACGAAACGTACCAAAACGTCAGTTTAGGGTCCAATGGGTTGGATCGGTGCGTTCGTTGCGAAAAATTCTAAAGCAACTTCGTGGCACGAACTTTTGCACTTGTTCGGCCCGTTTTGCACTTAGTTCTGTAAGGCAACCAAACGGTCCCAAATGCACCCAAATAGTACAAAACACACCAAAATTTTGAGTTTAGGGTCCAATGGGGTGGATCTGGTGTGTTCGTTGCGAAAAATGCCGACGTGACTTTGTGGCACGAACTTTTGCACTTGTTCGGCCCGTTTTGCACCGAGTTCCGTAAGGCAACCAAATGGTCCCAAATGCACCCAAATAGTACGAAACACACCAAAACGTCAGTTTAGGGTCAAATGGGGTGGATCGGGTGTGTTCCTTGTGAAAAATTCCGAAGCGACTTCGTGGCACGAACTTTTGCACTAGTTCGGCCCGTTTTGCACCGAGTTTCGTAAGGCAACCAAACTATTACAAATGCACTCAAATAGTATGAAACGCACCAAAATTTTTAGTTTAGGGTCCAATGGGGTGGATCGGGTGCGTTCGATGCAAAAAATTCCTACGCGACTTCGTGGCACGAACTTTTGCACTAGTTCGGCTCGTTTTGCACCGAATTCCGTAAGGAATCCAAACGGTCCCAAATGCGCCCAAATAATACGAAACGTACCAAAACATCAGTTTAGGGTCCAATGGGGTGGATCGGGTGCGTTCCTTGCGAAAAATTCTGACGCGACTTCGTGGGACGAACTTTTGCACTAGTCCGGCCCGTTTTGCACCGAATTCCATAAGGCAACCAAACGGTCCCAAATGCGCCCAAATAATACGAAACATACCAAAACATCAGTTTAGTGTCCAATGGGGTGGATCGGGTGCGTTCATTGCGAAAAATTCCGACGCGATTTCGTGGCACGAAGTTTTGCACTAGTTCGGCCCATTTTGCACCGAGTTTCGTAAGGCAACCAAACAATTACAAATGCACTCAAATAGTATGAAACACACCAGAATTTTTAGTTTAGGGTCCAATGGGGTGGATCGGGTGCGTTTGATGCGAAAAATTCCGAAGCGACTTCGTGGCACGAACTTTTGCACTAGTTCGGCCCATTTTGCACCGAGTTTCGTAAGGCAACCAAACTATTACAAATGCACTCAAATAGTATGAAACGCACCAAAATTTTTAGTTTAGGGTCCAGTTGGGTGGATCGGGTGCGTTCGATGCAAAAAATTCCTACGCGACTTCGTGGCACGAACTTTTGCACTAGTTCGGCTCGTTTTGCACCGAATTCCGTAAGGAATCCAAACGGTCCCAAATGCGCCCAAATAATACGAAACGTACCAAAACATCAGTTTAGGGTCCAATGGGGTGGATCGGGTGCGTTCCTTGTGAAAAATTCTGACGCGACTTCGTGGCACGAACTTTTGCACTTGTTCGACCCGTCTTGCACCGAGTTCCGTAAGGCAACCAAACGGTCCCAAATGCACTTAAGTAGTACGAAACAGACCAAAACATCTGTTTAGGGTCCAATGGGGTGGATCGGGCGTGTTCCTTGAGAAAAATTCCGACGCGACTTCGTGGCAAGAACTTTTGCACTAGTTCGGTCCGTTTTGCAACGAGTTTCGTAAGGCAACCAAACGGTTCCAAATGCACACAAATAGTACGAAACGCACCAAAATTTTTAGTTTAGGGTCCAATGGGGTGGATCGGGTGCGTTCGTTGCGAAAAATTCCGACGCGACTTCGTGGCACGAACTTTTGCACTAGTTCGGTCCCTTTTGCACCGAATTCCGTAAGGCAACCAAACGGTCCCAAATGCGCCCAAATAATACGAAACGTACCAAAACGTCAGTTTAGGGTCCAATGGGTTGGATCGGTGCGTTCGTTGCGAAAAATTCTAAAGCAACTTCGTGGCACGAACTTTTGCACTTGTTCGGCCCGTTTTGCACTTAGTTCTGTAAGGCAACCAAACGGTCCCAAATGCACCCAAATAGTACAAAACACACCAAAATTTTGAGTTTAGGGTCCAATGGGGTGGATCTGGTGTGTTCGTTGCGAAAAATGCCGACGTGACTTTGTGGCACGAACTTTTGCACTTGTTCGGCCCGTTTTGCACCGAGTTCCGTAAGGCAACCAAATGGTCCCAAATGCACCCAAATAGTACGAAACACACCAAAACGTCAGTTTAGGGTCAAATGGGGTGGATCGGGTGTGTTCCTTGTGAAAAATTCCGAAGCGACTTCGTGGCACGAACTTTTGCACTAGTTCGGCCCGTTTTGCACCGAGTTTCGTAAGGCAACCAAACTATTACAAATGCACTCAAATAGTATGAAACGCACCAAAATTTTTAGTTTAGGGTCCAATGGGGTGGATCGGGTGCGTTCGATGCAAAAAATTCCTACGCGACTTCGTGGCACGAACTTTTGCACTAGTTCGGCTCGTTTTGCACCGAATTCCGTAAGGAATCCAAACGGTCCCAAATGCGCCCAAATAATACGAAACATACCAAAACATCAGTTTAGGGTCCAATGGGGTGGATCGGGTGCGTTCCTTGCGAAAAATTCTGACGCGACTTCGTGGCACGAACTTTTGCACTAGTCCGGCCCGTTTTGCATCGAATTCCATAAGGCAACCAAACGGTCCCAAATGCGCCCAAATAATACGAAACGTACCAAAACATCAGTTTAGGGTCCAATGGGGTGGATCGGGTGCGTTCATTGCGAAAAATTCCGACGCGACTTCGTGGCACGAACTTTTGCACTTGTTCGGCCCGTTTAGCACCGAGTTCCGTAAGGCAACCAAACGGTCCCAAATGCACCTAAGTAGTACGAAACAGACCAAAACAGTCAGTTTAGGGTCCAATGGGGTGGATCGGGCGTGTTCCTTGAGAAAAATTCCGACGCGACTTCGTGGCAAGAACTTTTGCACTAGTTCGGTCCGTTTTGCACCGAGTTTCATAATGCAACCAAACGGTTCCAAATGCACACAAATAGTACGAAACGCACCAAAATTTTTAGTTTAGGGTCCAATGGGGTGGATCGGGTCCGTTCGTTGCGAAAAATTCCGACGCGACTTCGTGGCACAAACTTTTGCACTTGTTCGGCCCGTTTTGCACCGAGTTCCGTAAGGCAACCAAACGGTCCCAAATGCACCCAGGTAGTACGAAACGCACCAAAACATCAGTTTAGGGTCCAATGGGGTGGATCGGGTGTGTTCCTTGCGAAAAATTATGATGCGACTTCGTGGCACGAACTTTTGCACTTGTTCGGCCCCTTTTGCACCGAATTCCGTAAGGCAACCAAACGGTCCCAAATGCGCCCAAATAATACGAAACGTACCAAAACGTCAGTTTAGGGTCCAATGGGTTGGATCGGTGCGTTCGTTGCGAAAAATTCTAAAGCAACTTCGTGGCACGAACTTTTGCACTTGTTCGGCCCGTTTTGCACTTAGTTCTGTAAGGCAACCAAACGGTCCCAAATGCACCCAAATAGTACGGAAAACACCAAAAATTTGAGTTTAGGGTCCAATGGGGTGGATCTGGTGTGTTCATTGCGAAAAATGCCAACGTGACTTTGTGGCACGAACTTTTGCACTTGTTCGGCCCGTTTTGCACCGAGTTCCGTAAGGCAACCAAATGGTCCCAAATGCACCCAAATAGTACGAAATACACCAAAACGTCAGTTTAGGGTCAAATGGGGTGGATCGGGTGCATTCCTTGCGAAAAATTCCGAAGCGACTTCGTGCACGAACTTTTGCACTAGTTCGGCCCATTTTGCACCGAGTTTCGTAAGGCAACCAAACAATTACAAATGCACTCAAATAGTACGAAACACACCAGAATTTTTAGTTTAGGGTCCAATGGGGTGGATCGGGTGCGTTTGATGCGAAAAATTCCGAAGCGACTTCGTGGCACAACTTTTGCCACTAGTTCGGCCCATTTTGCACCGAGTTTCGTAAGGCAACCACACGGTTCCAAATGCACCAAAATAGTATGAAAAGCACCAAAATTTTAGTTTAGGGTCCAATGGGTGGATCGGGTGCATTTGTGCGGAAAAATTCCGACGCGACTTCGTGGCAGGAACTTTTGCACTTGTTCGGCCCGTTTATGCACCGAGTTCCGTAAGGCAACCAAACGGTCCCAAATGCACCCAAGTAGTACGAAACGCACCAAAACAACAGTTTAGGGTCCAATGGGGTGGATCGGGTGTGTTCCTTGCGAAAAATTCCAACGGCGACTTCGTGCACGAACTTTTGCACTTGTTCGGCCCGTTTTGCACCGAGTTCCGTAAGGCAACCAAACGGTCCCAAATGCACTTAAGTAGTACGAAACAGACCAAACGTCAGTTTAGGTTCCAATGGGGTGGATCGGGCGTGTTCCATGAGAAAATTCCGAAGCGACTTCGTGGCACGAACTTTTGCACTAGTTCGGTCCGTTTTGCAACGAGTTTCGTAAGGCAACCAAACGGTTCCAAATGCACCCAAATAGTATGAAAAAGCACCAAAATTTTTAGTTTGGGGTCCAATGAGGTGGATCGGGTGCATTCCGTGCGGAAAAATTCCGACGCGACTTCGTGGCAGGTACTTTTGCACTTGTTCGGCCCGTTTTGCACCGAGTTTCCGTAAGGCAACCAAACGGTCCCAAATGCACCCAAATAGTACGAAACAGCACCAAACATTTGAGTTTAGGGTCCAATGGGGTGGATCGGGTGTGTTCCGTTGCGAAAAATTCCGACGCGACTTTGTGGCACGAACTTTTGCACTTAGTTCGGTCCCGTTTTGCACCGAGTTTCCGTAAGGCAACCAAATTCGGTCCCAAATGCATCCAATAGTACGAACACACCAAAACTTTCAGTTTAGGGTCCAAATGGGGTGGATCGGGTGTGTTCCTTGTTGGAAAAATTCCGAAGCGACTTCGTGGCACGAACTTTTGCACTAGTTCGGCCCGTTTTGCACCGAGTTTCGTAAGGCAACCAAACGGTCCCAAATGCACCCAAGTAGTACGAACGCACCAAAACATCAGTTTTTAGGGTCCAATGGGGTGGATCGGGTGCGTTCCTTGCGAAAAATTCCGACGCGACTTCGTGGCACGAACTTTTGCACTTGTTCGGCCCGTTTTGCACGAGTTCCGTAAGGCAACCAAACGGTCCCAAATGCACCCAAATAGTACGAAACACCAAAATCAGTTTAGGGTCCAATGGGGTGGATCGGGTGTTCCTTGCGAAAAATTCCGACGCGACTTCGTGGCACGAACTTTTGCACTAGTTCGGCCCGTTTTGCACCGAGTTTCTAAGGCAACCAAACGGTCCAAATGCACCAAATAGTACGAAACGCACCAAAATCAGTTAGGGTCCAATGGGGTGGATCGGGTGCGTTCGTTGCGAAAAATTCCGACGCGACTTCGTGGCACGAACTTTTGCACTAGTTCGGCCGTTTTGCACCGAGTTCCGTAAGGCAACCAAACGGTCCCAAATGCACCCAAATAGTACGAAACGCACCAAATCAGTTTAGGGTCCAATGGGGTGGATCGGGCGTTCCTTGCGAAAAATTCGAAGCGACTTCGTGGCACGAACTTTTGCACTAGTTCGGCCCGTTTTGCACCGAGTTTCGTACGGCAACCAAACTGATGTACAAATGCACTCAAATAGTACGAAACACACCAGAATTTTTAGTTAGGGTCCAATGGGGTGGATCGGGTGCGTTTGATGCGAAAAATTCCGAAGCGACTTCGTGGCACGAACTTTTGCACTAGTTCGGCCCATTTTGCACCGAGTTCGTAAGGCAACCAAACTATTACAAATGCACTCAAATAGTAGGAAACGCACCAAAATTTTAGTTTAGGGTCCAGTGGGTGGATCGGGTGCGTTCGATGCAAAAAATTCCGACGCGACTTCGTGGCACGAACTTTTGCACTAGTTCGGCTCGTTTTGCACGAATTCCTTAAGGAATCCAAACGGTCCCAAATGCGCCCAAATAATACGAAAGTACCAAAAAATCAGTTTAGGGTCCAATGGGGTGGATCGGGTGCGTTCTTGTGAAAAATTCTGACGCGACTTCGTGGCACGAACTTTTGCACTTGTTCGACCCGTTTTGCATCGAATTCCATAAAGGCAACCCAAACGGTCCCAAATGCGCCAAAATAATACGAAACGTCCCAAACATCAGTTGGGGTCC
The DNA here is from genome assembly GCF_016808335.1 of Panicum virgatum. Taxonomy (NCBI): domain Eukaryota; kingdom Viridiplantae; phylum Streptophyta; class Magnoliopsida; order Poales; family Poaceae; genus Panicum; species Panicum virgatum. Next base: position 27,948 of record NW_024376632.1, read on the forward strand.
AATGGGGTGGATCGGGTGCTTCCTTGCGAAAATTCCGATGCGACTTCGTGGCACGAAGCTTTTGCACTTGTTCGGCCCTTTAGCACCGAGTTCCGTAAGGCAACCAAACGGTCCCAAATGCACTTAAGTAGTACGAAACAGACAAAAACGTCAGGTAGAGGGTCCAATGGGGTGGATCGGGCGTGTTCCTTGAGACAAATTCCGACGCGACCTTCGTGGCAAGTAACTTTTGCATAGTTCGGTCCCGTTTTGTAACGAGGTTTCGTAAGGCAACCAAACGGTTCCAAATGCACCCAAATAGTATGAAAAAGAGCACCAAAATTTTTTAGTTTGGGGTCCAATGAGGTGGATCGGGGTGCATTCTTGCGGGGAAAAATTCCGACGCGACTTCGTGGCAGGAACTTTGCCCATTGTGCGGAATTCGGCCCATTTTGCTGCACCTGAGTTTCGTAAGGCAACCAAACAATTTACAAAATGCACTCAAATAGTACGAAACACACCAGAATTTTAGTTTAGGGTCCAATGGGGTGGATCGGGTGCGTTCGTGCGAAAAATTCCGACGCGACTTCGTGGCACGAACTTTTGCACTAGTTCGGCCCGTTTTGCACCGAGTTCCGTAAGGCAACCAAACGGTCCAAATGCACCCAAATAGTACGAAACGCACCAAAATCAGTTTAGGGTCCAATGGGGTGGATCGGGTGCGTTCCTGCGAAAAATTCCGACGCGACTTCGTGGCACGAACTTTGCACTTGTTCGGCCCGTTTTGCACCGAGTTCGTAAGGCAACCAAACGGTCCCAAATGCACCAAGTAGTACGAAACACCAAAACAACAGTTTAGGGTCCAATGGGGTGGATCGGGTGTGTTCCTTGAGAAAAATTCCGACGCGACTTCGTGGCACGAACTTTTGCACTAGTTCGGCCCGTTTTGCACGAGTTCGTAAGGCAACCAAACGGTCCAAATGCACAAATAGTACGAAACAACCAAAATTTTAGGTTCCAATGGGGTGGATCGGGCGTGTTCCATGAGAAAAATTCCGACGCGACTTCAGTGGCACGAACTTTTGCACTAGTTCGGTCCGTTTTGCAACGAGTTCCGTAAGGCAACCAAACGGTTCCCAAATGCACCCAAATAGTACTGAAAAGCACCAAAACTTTTAGTTTGGGTCCAATGAGGTGGATCGGGTGCATTCGTTGCGGAAAAATTCCGACGCGACTTCGTGGCAGGAACTTTTGCACTTGTTCGGCCCGTTTTGCACCGAGTTCCGTAAGGCAACCAAACGGTCCCAAATGCACCCAAGTAGTACGAAACACACCAAAACAACAGTTTAGGGTCCAATGGGGTGGATCGGGTGTGTTCCTTGCGAAAAATTCCAACGGACTTCGTGGCACGAACTTTTGCACTTGTTCGGCCCGTTTTGCACCGAGTTCCGTAAGGCAACCAAACGGTCCCAAATGCACCTAAGTAGTACGAAACAGACCAAAACGTCTGTTTAGGGTCCAATGGGGTGGATCGGGCGTGTTCCTTGAGAAAAATTCCGACGCGACTTCGTGGCAAGAACTTTTGCACTAGTTCGGTCCGTTTTGCACCGAGTTTCGTAAGGCAACCAAACGGTTCCAAATGCACACAAATAGTACTGAAACGCACAAAAATTTTTAGTTTAGGGTCCAATGGGGTGGATCGGGTGCGTTCGTTGCGAAAAATTCCGACGCGACTTCGTGGCACGAACTTTTGCACTAGTTCGGTCCCTTTTGCACCGAATTCCGTAAGGCAACCAAACGGTCCCAAATGCGCCCAAATAATACGAAACGTACCAAAACGTCAGTTTAGGGTCCAATGGGTTGGATCGGTGCGTTCGTTGCGAAAAATTCTAAAGCAACTTCGTGGCAAGAACTTTTGCACTTGTTCGGCCCGTTTTGCACTTAGTTCTGTAAGGCAACCAAACGGTCCCAAATGCACCCAAATAGTACAAAACACACCAAAATTTGAGTTTAGGGTCCAATGGGGTGGATCTGGTGTGTTCGTTGCGAAAAATGCCGACGTGACTTTGTGGCACGAACTTTTGCACTTGTTCGGCCCGTTTTGCACCGAGTTCCGTAAGGCAACCAAATGGTCCCAAATGCACCCAAATAGTACGAAACAGCACCAAAACGTCAGTTTAGGGTCAAATGGGGTGGATCGGGTGTGTTCCTTGTGAAAAATTCCGAAGCGACTTCGTGGCACGAACTTTTGCACTAGTTCGGCCCGTTTTGCACCGAGTTTCGTAAGGCAACCAAACTATTACAAATGCACTCAAATAGTATGAAACGCACCAAAATTTTTAGTTTAGGGTCCAATGGGGTGGATCGGGTGCGTTCGATGCAAAAAATTCCTACGCGACTTCGTGGCACGAACTTTTGCACTAGTTCGGCCTCGTTTTGCACCGAATTCCGTAAGGAATCCAGACGGTCCCAAATGCGCCCAAATAATACGAAACGTACCAAAACATCAGTTTAGGGTCCAATGGGGTGGATCGGGTGTGTTCCTTGCGAAAAATTCTGACGCGACTTCGTGGGACGAACTTTTTGCACTAGTCCGGCCCGTTTTGCACCGAGTTCCGTAAGGCAACCAAACGGTCCCAAATGCACCCAAGTAGTACGAAACGCACCAAAACATTCAGTTTAGGGTTCCAATGGGGTGATCGGGCGTTGTTCCTTGAGAAAAATTCCGACGTGACTTCGTGTGGCACGAACTTTTTGCACTAGTTCGGTCCGTTTTGCACCGAGTTTCGTAAGGCAACCAAACGGTTCCCAAATGCACCCAATAGTACGAAACGCACCAAAATTTTAGTTTAGGGTCCAATGGGGTGGATCGGGTGCGTTCGTTGCGAAAAATTCCGACGCGACTTCGTGGCACGAACTTTTGCACTTGTTCGGCCCGTTTTGCACCGAGTTCCGTAAGGCAACCAAACGGTCCCAAATGCACCCAAGTAGTACGAAACGCACCAAACATCAGTTTAGGGTCCAATGGGGTGGATCGGGTGTGTTCCTTGCGAAAAATTCCGACGCGACTTCGTGGCACGAACTTTTGCACTTGTTCGGCCCGTTTTGCACCGAGTTCCGTAAGGCAACCAAACGGTCCCAAATGCACCCAAATAGTACAGAAACGCACCAAAACATCAGTTTAGGGTCCAATGGGGTGGATCGGGTGCTGTTCCTTGCGAAAAATTCCTGACGCGACTTCGTGGCACGAACTTTTGCACTAGTTCGGCCCGTTTTGCACGAGTTTCGTAAGGCAACCAAACGGTCCAATGCACCCAAATAGTACGAAACGCACCAAAATTTTTTAGTTTAGGGTCCAATGGGGTGGATCGGGTGCGTTCGATTGCGAAAATTCCGACGCGACTTCGTGGCACGAACTTTTGCACTAGTTCCGTCCCGTTTTGCACCGAATTCCGTAAGGCAACCAACGGTTCCCAAATGCACCCAATAAGTACGAAACGCTACCAAAACGTCAGTTTAGGGTCCAATGGGTGGATCGGGTGCGTTCGTTGCGAAAAATTCTAAGCAACTTCGTGGCACGTAACTTTTGCACTTGTTCGGCCCGTTTTGCACCTTAGTTCTGTTAAGGCAACCCAAACGGTCCCAAATGCACCCAAATAGTACGAAAACGACACCAAAATGTTAGTTTAGGGTCCAATGGGGTGGATCTGGTGCTGTTCGTTGCGGAAAAATGCCGACGCTGACTTCGTGGCACGAACTTTTGCACTTGTTCGGCCCGTTTTGCACCGAGTTTCCGTAAGGCAACCAAATGGTCCCCAATGCACCCAATAGTACGAACCACCAAAACAGCAGTTTTAGGGTCAAATGGGGTGGATCGGGTGTGTTCCTTGTGAAAAATTCCGACGCTGACTTCGTGGCACGAACTTTTGCACTAGTTCGGCTCCGTTTTGCACCGAGTTTCGTAAGGCAAACCAAACGTATTCCAAATGCACTACAAATAGTATGAAACACACCAAAACTTTAGGTTTAGGGTCCAATGGGGTGGATCGGGTGCGTTCGCTGCAAAAAAATTCCTACGCGACTTCGTGGCACGAACTTTGCACTAGTTCGGCCGTTTTGCACCGAATTCCAGTAAGGAATCCAAACGGTCCCAAATGCGCCCAATAATACGAAACGTACCAACAAATCAGTTTAGGGTCCAATGGGGTGGATCGGGTGCGTTCCTTGCGAAAAATTCCGACGCGCTACTTCGTGGAACGAACTTTTGCACTAGTTCGGCCCGTTTTGCACGATTTCCGTAAGGCAACCAAACGGTCCCAATGCCCAAATAATACGAAACGTACCAAAACATCAGTTTAGGAGTCCAATTGGGTGGATCGGCGTGCGTTCATTGCGAAAAATTCGTAAGCGACTTCGTGGCACGAACTTTTGCACTTAGTTCGGCCCGTTTTTGCACCGAGTTCTGTAAGGCAACCAAACGGTCCCAAATGCACTCAAATAGTACGAAAACCACCAAAATTTTAGTTAGGGTCCAATGGGGTGGATCGGTGCTGTTTCGTTGCGAAAAATTCCGACGCGGACTTCGTGGCAGAACTTTTGCACTTGTTCGGCCGTTTTGCACCGAGTTTCCGTAAGGCAACCAAACGGTCCAAATGCACCCAAATAGTACGAACGCACCAAAACATTCAGTTTAGGGTCCAATGGGTGGATCGGGTGCGTTCCTTGCGAAAATATTCTGACGCGACTTCGTGGGACGAACTTTGCAATAGTTCCGTCCGTTTTGCACCGAGTTCCAGTAAGGCAACCAAACGGTCCCAAATGCCCTACAGTAATATGAAACGTACCAAAACGATCAGTTTAGGGTCCAATGGTGTGGATCGGGTGCGTTCATTGCGAAAAATTCCGACGCGACTTCGTGGCACGAACTTTTGCACTGTTCGGCCCGTTTTGCACCGAGTTCCGTAAGGCAACCAAACGGCCCCAAATGCACCCAAGTAGTACGAAACGCACCAACATCATTGTTTAGGGTCCAATGGGGTGGATCGGCGTGTTCCTTGAGAAAAATTCCGACGCGACTTCGTGGCAAGAACTTTTGCACTAGTTCGGTCCGTTTTGCACCGAGTTTCGTAAGGCAACCAAACGGTTCCAAATGCACCAAATAAGTATGAAACGCAACCAAAATTTTAGTTTAGGGTCCATGGGGTGGATCGTGTGCGTTCGTTGCGAAAAATTCCGAACGCGACTTCGTGGCACGAACTTTTGCACTAGTTCGGGCCCGTTTTGCACCGAGTTCCCGTAAGGCAACCAAACGGTCCCAAATGCACTCAAAGTAGTACGAAACGCACCAAACGTCAGTTTAGGGTCCAATGGGGTAGGATCGGTGCGTGTTCGTGAGAAAAAAATTCCGACGCGACTTCGTGGCACGAACCTTTTGCACTAGTTCGGTCCGTTTTGCACCGAGTTCCGTAAGGCAACCAAACGGTCCCAAATGCATCCCAAATAGTACGAAAGCACCAAAACATAGTTTAGGGTTCCAATGGGGTGGATCGGTGCGTTCCTTGCGAAAATTACGACGCGACCTCGTGGCACGAACTTTGCACTTGTTCGGCCCGTTTTGCACCGAGTTTCCGTAAGGCAACCAAACGGTCCCAAATGCACTTAAGTAGTACGAAACAGACCAAAAACTCTGTTTAGTGTCCAATGGGGTGGATCGGGCGTGTTCCTTGAAAAAATTCCGAACGCGACTTCGTTGCAGAACTTTTGCACTAGGGTCGTCCGTTTTGCACGAGTTTCCGTAAGGCAACCAAACGGTCCAAATGCACCCAAATAGTACGAACGCAAAAATTTTAGGGTCCAATGGGGTGGATCGGGTGCGTTCGTTGCGAAAAATTCCGACGCGACTTCGTGGCACGAACTTTTGCACTTTCGGCCCGTTTTGCACCGAGTTCCGTAAGGCAACCAAACGGTCCCAAATGCACCCAAGTAACGAAACGACCAAAACATCAGTTTAGGGGTCCAATGGGGTGGATCGGGCGTTCCTTGCGAAAAATTCCGACGCGACTTCGTGGCACGAACTTTTGCACTAGTTCGGCCCGTTTTGCACCGAGTTTTCGTAAGGCAACCAAACGGTCCAAATGCACCAAATAGTACGAAACACACCAAAATCAGTTTAGGGTCCAATGGGGTGGATCGGTGTGTTCGTTGCGAAAAATTCCGACTTCTTCGTGGCACGAACTTTTGCACTAGTTCGGTCCCGTTTTGCACCGATTCCGTAAGGCAACCAAACGGTCCAAATGCGCCCAAATAGTACGAAAACCAAAACGTTAGTTTAGGGTCCAATGGGGGGATCGGGTTTTCGTTGCGAAAAATTCCGACGCGACTTCGTGGCACGAACTTTTGCACTTGTTCGGCCCGTTTTGCACCGAGTTCGTAAGGCAACCAAACGGTCCCAAATGCACCAAAATAGTACAAAACGCACCAAAAATTTTAGTTTAGGGTCCAATGGGGTGGATCGGGTGCGTTTGAAAAATTCCGACGCGACTTCGTGGCACGAACTTTTGCACTAGTTCGGCCCGTTTGCACCGAGTTCGTAAGGCAACCAAACGGTCCAAATGCACCAAATAGTACGAAACGCACCAAATCAGTTTAGGGTCCAATGGGGTGGATCGGGTGCGTTCCTGCGAAAATTCCGACGCGACTTCGTGGCACGAACTTTTGCACTAGTTCGGCCCGTTTTGCACCGAGTTCGTAAGGCAACCAAACGGTCCCAAATGCACCCAAATAGTACGAACGTACCAAAACATCAGTTAGAGGGTCCAATGGGGTGGATCGGGTGCGTTCATTGCGAAAAATTCCGACGCGATTCGTGGCACGAACTTTTGCACTTGTTCGGCCCGTTTTGCACCGAGTTCCGTAAGGCAACCAAACGGTCCCCAAATGCACCCAAGTAGTACGAAACGCACCAAACATCAGTTTAGGGTCCAATGGGGTGGGATCGGGCGTGTTCCTTGAGAAAAATTCCGACGCGACTTCGTGGCACACGAACTTTTGCACTAGTTCGGTCCGTTTGGCAACCGAGTTTTGTAAGGCAACCAAACGGTTCCAAATGCATCCAAATAGTACGAAACACAACCAAAATTTTTAGTTTAGGGTCCAATGGGTGGACCGGGTGCGTTTGTTGCGAAAAAAATTCCGACGCGACTGTCGTTGCACGAACTTTTGCACCTTGTTCGGCCCGTTTTGCACCGGTTCCGTAGGCAACCAAACGGTCCAAATGCACCAAGTAGTACGAAACGCACCAAAACATCAGTTTAGGGTCCAATGGGGTGGATCGGGTGTGTCCTTGCGAAAAATTCCGACGCGACTTCGTGGCACGAACTTTTGCACTTGTTCGGCCCGTTTTGCACCGAGTTCCGTAAGGCAACCAACGGTCCCAAATGCACTTGTAGTACGAACGACCAAAATCAGTTTAGGGTCCAATGGGGTGGATCGGGCGTGTTCCTTGCGAAAAATTCCGACGCGACTTCGTGGCAAGAACTTTTGCACTAGTTCGGTCCGTTTTGCACCGAGTTTCCGTAGGCAACCAAACGGTCCCAATGCCCCAATAGTACGAAACGCACAAATTTTAGTTAGGGTCCAATGGGGTGGATCGGGTGCGTTCGTTGCGAAAAATTCCGACGACTTCGTGGCACGAACTTTTGCACTAGTTCGGCCCTTTTGCAACGATTCCGTAAGGCAACCAAACGTCCCAAATGCCCCAAAATACGAAACGTACCAAATCAGTTTAGGGTCCAATGGGTGGATCGGTGGTTCGTGCGAAAAAATTCCGACTTCGTGGCACGAACTTTTGCACTTGTTCGGCCCGTTTTGCAAGTTCTGTAAGGCAACCAAACGGTCCCAATGCCAAATAGTACAAACCCAAAATCAGTTTAGGGTCCAATGGGGTGGATCGGGTGTTCCTTGCGAAAATTCCGACGTTTTGCACTTGTTCGCCGTTTTGCACCGAGTTCCGTAAGGCAACCAAATGGTCCCCAAATGCACCCAATAGTACGAAACACCAAAACGTCGTTTAGGGTCCAATGGGGGATCGGGTGTGTTCCTGCGAAAATTCCGACGCGACTTCGTGGCACGAACTTTTGCACTAGTTCGGCCCGTTTTGCACCGAGTTTCGTAAGGCAACCAAACGGTAAATGCACCCAAATAGTAGAAACGCACCAAATTTTTAGTTTAGGTCCAATGGGGTGGATCGGGTGCGTTCGATTGCGAAAAATTCCTACGCGACTTCGTGGCACGAACTTTTGCACTAGTTCGGCCCGTTTTGCACCGAGTTCGTAAGGCAATCCAAACGGTCCCAAATGCGCCAAATAATACGAAACGTACCAAAACATCAGTTTAGGGTCCAATGGGTGGATCGGGTGCGTTCCTTGCGAAAAATTCTGACGCGACTTCGTGGCACGAACTTTTGCACTAGTTCGGCCGTTTTGCACCGAGTTCCGTAAGGCAACCAAACGGTCCCAAATGCACCCCAAATAATACGAAACGTACCA
>NW_024376633.1:0-36448 GCF_016808335.1 Panicum virgatum
TGCATTCGGGACCGTTTTGGTTGTTCTTACGAAACTCAGTGGAAAACGGGCCGAACTAGTGCAAAAGTTCGTGCCGCGAAGTCACGTCAGAATGTTTCACAACGAACGCACCCGATCCAACCCATTGGACCCTAAAATGACGGTTAGGTGCGTTTGTACCATTTGGGTGCATCGGAACCGTTCGGTTGCCTTACGAAAACTCGGTAGAAAACGGGCCGAACTAGTGCAAAAGTTCGTGCCACGAAGTTGCCTCAGAATTATTCGCAACGAACGCACCCTATCCACCCCATTTGTCCCTAAACTGATATTCTGGTGCATTTTATACCATTCGGGTGCATTCGGGACCGTTTGATTGTCTTACGAAACTCAGTGGAAAACGGGCCGAACTAGTGCAATAGTTCGTGCCGCGAAGTCACGTCGGAATTTTTCACAACGAACGCACCCGATCCAACCCATTGGACCCTAAAATGACGGTTTGGTGCGTTTTGTACCATTTGGGTGCTTTCGGAACAATTTAGTTGCCTTTCGAAACTCGGTGCAAAATGGGCCGAACTAGTGCAAATGTTTGAGCCACGAAGTTGCGTTAGAATGTTTCGCAAGGAACGCACCCGATCCACCCCATTGGACCTTCAACTGACATTTTGGTGCATTTCATACTATTTGGGCACATTCGGGACCGTTTGGTTGCCTTACGAAACTCGGTGGAAAACGGACCGAACTAGTGCAAATGTTCGTGCCACGAAGTCGCGTCAGAATTATTCGCAACGAACGCACCCTATCCACCCCATTTGTCTCTAAACTGATGTTTTGGTGCATTTCATACCATTTGGGTGCATTCGGGACCGTTTGGTTGTCTTACGAAACTAAGTGGAAAACGGGCCGAACTAGTGCAAAAGTTCGTGCCACGAAGACACGTCGGAATTTTTTCCAAATGAACGCACCCGATCCACTCCATTGGACCCTAAACTGACGTTTCGGTGCGTTTTTCGTACCATTTGGGTGCATTCGGGACCGTTGGGTTGCCTTACGAAACTCGGTGCAAAACAGGCCGAACTATTGCAAACGTTCGTGCCACGAAGTCGCATTAGAATTTTTCGCAACGAACGCACCCGATCCACTCCATTGGACCCTAAAATGACATTTTAGTGCATTTCGTACTATTTGGGTGTATTCGGGACCGTTTGGTTGCCTTACGAAACTCGGTGGGAAAATGGGCCGAACTAGTGGAAATGTTCGTGCTACGAAGTCGCGTCGGAATTTTTTACAACGAACGTACCCGATCCACTCCATTGTACCCTAAACTGACATTTTGGTGCATTTCATACCATTTGGGCACATTCGTGACCGTTTGGTTGCCTTACGAAACTCGGTTAAAAACGGGCCGAACTAGTGCAAATGTTCGTGCCACGAATTCGCGTTAAAATTTTTCGCAATGAACGCACCCGATCCACCCCATTTGTCCCTAAACTGACGTTTTGGTGTGTTTCATACCATTTGGGTGCATTCGGGACCGTTTGGTTGCCTTACGAAACTCAGTGGAAAACGCACCGAACTAGTGCAAAAGTTCGTGCCACGAAGTGACATCAGAATTTTCGCAACGAACGCACCCAATCCTACCCATTGGACCCTAAACTGACGGTTGGTGCGTTTTGTACCATTTGGGTGCATTCAGAACCGTTTGGTTGCCTTACGAAACTCGGCGCAATATGGGCCGAACTGGTGCAAATGTTTGAGCCACGAAGTTGCGTTAGATTTTTTCGCAACGAACACACCCGATCGAACCCCATTGGACCCTAAAATGACATTTTTGTGCATTTCTTACCATTTGGGCTCATTCGGGACCGTTTGGTTGCCTTACGAAACTCGGTGGAAAACGGGCCGAACTTGTGCAAATGTTCGTGCCACGAAGTCCGCATCAGAATTTTTCGCAATGAACGCACCCGATCCACCCCATTTGTCCCTAAACTGATGTTTTGGAGTGTTTCATACCATTTGGGTGCATTCGGGACCGTTTGGTTGCCTTATGAAACTCGTGGGAAAACGGCCGAACTAGTGCAAAAGTTCGTGCCACGAAGTCACGTCAGAAATTTTCACAACGAACGCTCCCGATCCAACCCATTGGACCCTAAACTAACGTTTTGGTGCGTTTTACATACCATTTGGGTGCATTCGGGACTGTTTGGTTGCCTTACGAAACTCGGTGCAAAACAGGCCGAACTATTGCAAACGTTCGTGCCACGAAGTTGCATCAGAATTTTTCGCAACGAACGCACCCGATCCACTCCATTGGACCCTAAAATGACATTTTAGTCCATTTCGTACTATTTGGGTGTATTCGGGACCGTTTGGTTGCCTTAAGAAACTCGGTGGAAAACAGGCCGAACAAGTGCAAAAGTTCGTGCCACGAAGTTGCGTCGGAATTTTTCACAACAAAAGCACTCGATCCACCCCATTTAACCCTAAACTGATGTTTTGGTGCATTTCTTACCATTTGGGTGTATTCAGGGCCTTTTTGTTGCCTTACGAAACTCGGTGGAAAACGGGCCGAACTAGTGCAAAAGTTCGTGCCACGAAGTCGCGTCGGAATTTTTCCAAACAAACGCACCAGATCCACTCCATTGGTCATTAAACTGACGTTTCCGTGCGTTTTTCGTACCATTTGGGTGCATTCGGGACCGATTGGTTGCCTTACGAAACTCGGTGGAAAACGGGTCGAACTAGTGCAAAAGTTCGTGCCACGAAGTTGCGTCAGAATTTTTCGCAACGAACGCACCCGATCCACCCCATTTCTCCCTAAACTGATGTTTTGGTGCATTTCATACCATTTGGGCGCACCTAGGACCGTTTGGTTATCTTACGAAACTCGTTGCAAAACGGGTTGAACTAGTGCAACAGTTCGTGCCACGAAGTCGCGTCGGAATTTTTTACAACGAGCGCACCCGATCCACTCCATTGGACCCTAAATTGATGTTTTGATGCGTTTCATACCATTTGGGTGCATTCGGGACCGTTTGGTTGCCTTACGAAACTCGGTGGAAAATGGGACGAACTAGTGCAAATGTTCGTGCCACGAAGTCGCGTAAATTTTTTCGCAACGAAACGCACCCGATCCACCCCATTGGACCCTAAAATGACATTTTTGTGTATTTCTTACCATTTGGGAACATTCGGGACCGTTTGGTTGCCTTACGAAACTCGGTGTAAAACGCGTCGAACTAGTGCAAATGTTCGTGCCACGAAGTCGCATCAGAATTTTTCGCAATGAACGCACCCGATCCACCCCATTTGTCTCTAAACTGACGTTTTGGTGCGTTTCATACCATTTGGGTGCATTCGGGACCGTTTGGTTGCCTTACGAAACTTGTGGGAAAACGGGCCGAACTAGTGCAAAAGTTCGTGCCACGAAGTCACGTCAGAATTTTTCGCAACGAACGCTCCCGATCCAACCCATTGGATCCTAAACTAATGTTTTGGGGCGTTTCATACCATTTGGGTGCATTCGGGACCGTTTGGTTGCCTTACGAAACTCGGTACACAACGGGCCAAACGAGGGCAAAAGTTCGTGCCGCGAAGTCACGTCGGAATTTTTCACAACGAACGCACCCAATCCAACCCATGGGACTCTAAACTGACATTTTGGTGCATTTCGTACTATTTGGGTACATTCGGGAACGTTTGGTTGCCTTACGAACCTCGGTGGAAAACGGGCCGAACTAGTGCAAAAAGTTCGTGACACGAAGTCGCGTCAGAATTATTCGCAACGAACATACCCTATCCACCCCATTTGTCCCTAAACTGATATTCTGGAGCATTTTATACCATTTGGGTGCATTCGGGACCGTTTGGTTGTCTTACGAAACTCAGTGGAAAACGGGCCGAACTAGTGCAAAAGTTCGTGCCGCGAAGTCACGTCAGAAAGTTTCACAACGAACGCACCCAATCCAACCCATTGGACCCTAAAATGACGGTTAGGTGCGTTTGTACCATTTGGGTGCATTCGGAACCGTTCGGTTGCCTTACGAAACTCGGTGGAAAACGGGCCGAACTAGTGCAAAAGTTCGTGCCACGAAGTTGCCTCAGAATTATTCGCAACGAACGCACCCTATCCACCCCATTTGTCCCTAAACTGATATTCTGGTGCATTTTATACCATTCGGGTGCATTCGGGACCGTTTGATTGTCTTACGAAACTCAGTGGAAAACGGGCCGAACTAGTGCAATAGTTCGTGCCGCGAAGTCACGTCGGAATTTTTCACAACGAACGCACCCGATCCAACCCATTGGACCCTAAAATGACGGTTTCGTGCGTTTTGTACCATTTGGGTGCTTTCGGAACAATTTAGTTGCCTTACGAAACTCGGTGCAAAATGGGCCGAACTAGTGCAAATGTTTGAGCAACGAAGTTGCGTTAGAATGTTTCGCAACGAACGCACCCAATCCACCCCATTGGACCTTCAACTGACATTTTGGTGCATTTCATACTATTTGGGCACATTCGGGACTATTTGGTTGCCTTACGAAACTCGGTGGAAAACGGGCCGAACTAGTGCAAATGTTCGTGCCACAAAGTCGCGTCAGAATTATTCGCAACCAACGCACCCTATCCACCCCATTTGTCTCTAAACTGATGTTTTGGTGCATTTCATACCATTTGGGCGCATCTAGGACCGTTTGGTTGTCTTACGAAACTAAGTGGAAAACGGGCCGAATTAGTGCAAAAGTTCGTGCCACGAAGTCGCGTCGGAATTTTTCCAAACGAACGCACCCGATCCACTCCATTGGACCCTAAACTGACGTTTCGGTGCGTTTTTCGTACCATTTGGGTGCATTCGGGACCGTTGGGTTGCCTTACGAAACTCGGTGGAAAACGGGTCGAACTAGTGCAAAAGTTGGTGCCACGAAGTTGCGTCAGAATTTTTCACAACGAACGCACCCGATCCACCCCATTTGTCCCTAAACTGATGTTTTGGTGCATTTCGTACCATTTGGGCGCATTTAGGACCGTTTGGTTATCTTACGAAACTCGTTGCAAAACGGGTTGAACTAGTGCAAAAGTTCGTGCCACGAAGTCGCGTCGGAATTTTTTACAACGAACGCACCCGATCCACTCCATTGGACCCTAAATTGATGTTTTGATGCGTTTCATACCATTTGGGTGCATTCGGGACCGTTTGGTTGCCTTACGAAACTCGGTGCAAAATGGGCCGAACTAGTGCAAATGTTCGTGCCACGAAGTCGCGTAAAATTTTTCGCAACGAACGCACCCGATCCACCCCATTGGACCCTAAAATGACATTTTTGTGTATTTCTTACCATTTGGGCACATTCGGGACCGTTTGGTTGCCTTACGAAACTCGGTGTAAAACGCGTCGAACTAGTGCAAATGTTCGTGCCACGAAGTCGCATCAGAATTTTTCGCAATGAACGCACCCGATCCACCCCATTTGTCCCTAAACTAACGTTTTGGTGTGTTTCATACCATTTGGGTGCATTCGGGACCATTTGGTTGCCTTACGAAACTTGTGGGAACACGGGCCGAACTAGTGCAAAAGTTCGTGCCACGAAGTCACGTCAGAATTTTTCGCAACGAACGCTCCCGATCCAACCCATTGGATCCTAAACTAATGTTTTGGTGCGTTTCATACCATTTGGGTGCATTCGGGACCGTTTGGTTGCCTAACGAAACTCGGTACAAAACGGGCCAAACCAGGGCAAAAGTTCGTGCCGCGAAGTCACGTCGGAATTTTTCACAACGATCGCACCCAATCCAACCCATGGGACCCTAAACTGACATTTTGGTGCATTTCGTACTATTTGGGTACATTCGGGAACGTTTGGTTGCCTAACGAACCTCGGTGGAAAACGGGCCGAACTAGTGCAAAAAGTTCGTGACACGAAGTCGCGTCAGAATTATTCGCAACGAACGTACCCTATCCACCCCATTTGTCCCTAAACTGATATTCTAGTGCATTTTATACCATTCGGGTGCATTCGGGACCGTTTGATTGTCTTACGAAACTCAGTGGAAAACGGGCCGAACTAGTGCAATAGTTCGTGCCGCGAAGTCACGTCGGAATTTTTCACAACGAACGCACCCGATCCAACCCATTGGACCCTAAAATGATGGTTTGGTGTGTTTTGTACCATTTGGGCGCTTTCGGAACAATTTAGTTGCCTTACGAAACTCGGTGCAAAATGGGCCGAACTAGTGCAAATGTTTGAGCCACGAAGTTGCGTTAGAATGTTTTGCAACGAATGCACCCGATCCACCCCATTGGTCCTTCAACTGACATTTTGGTGCATTTCATACCATTTGGGCACATTCGGGACCGTTTGGTTGCCTTACGAAACTCGGTGGAAAACGGGCCGAACTAGTGCAAATGTTCGTGCCACGAAGTCGCGTCAGAATTATTCACAACGAACGCACCCTATCCACCCCATTTGTCTCTAAACTGATGTTTTGGTGCATTTCATACCATTTGGGTGCATTCGGGACCGTTTGGTTGTCTTACGAAACTCAGTGGAAAACGGGCCGAACTAGTGCAAAAGTTCGTGCCGCGAAGTCACGTCAGAATGTTTCACAACGAACGCACCCGATCCAACCCATTGGACCCTTAAATGACGGTTAGGTGCGTTTGTACCATTTGGGTGCATTCGGAACCGTTCGGTTGCCTTACGAAACTCGGTGGAAAACGGGCCGAACTAGTGCAAAAGTTCGTGCCACGAAGTTGCCTCAGAATTATTCGCAACGAACGCACCCTATCCACCCCATTTGTCCCTAAACTGATATTCTGGTGCATTTTATACCATTCGGGTGCATTCGGGACCGTTTGATTGTCTTACGAAACTCAGTGGAAAACGGGCCGAACTAGTGCAATAGTTCGTGCCGCGAAGTCACGTCGGAATTTTTTCACAACGAACGCACCCGATCCAACCCATTGGACCCTAAAATGACGGTTTGGTGCGTTTTGTACCATTTGGGTGCTTTCGGAACAATTTAGTTGCCTTTCGAAACTCGGTGCAAAATGGGCCGAACTAGTGCAAATGTTTGAGCCACGAAGTTGCGTTAGAATGTTTCGCAACGAACGCACCCGATCCACCCCATTGGACCTTCAACTGACATTTTGGTGCATTTCATACTATTTGGGCACATTCGGGACCGTTTGGTTGCCTTACGAAACTCGGTGGAAAACAGACCGAACTAGTGCAAATGTTCGTGCCACGAAGTTGCGTCAGAATTATTCGCAACGAACGCACCCTATCCACCCCATTTGTCTCTAAACTGATGTTTTGGTGCATTTCATACCATTTGGGTGCATTCGGGACCGTTTGGTTGTCTTACGAAACTAAGTGGAAAACGGGCCGAACTAGTGCAAAAGTTCGTGCCACGAAGACACGTCGGAATTTTTCCAAACGAACGCACCCGATCCACTCCATTGGACCCTAAACTGACGTTTCGGTGCGTTTTTCGTACCATTTGGGTGCATTCGGGACCGTTGGGTTGCCTTACGAAACTCGGTGGAAAACGGGTCGAACTAGTGCAAAAGTTGGTGCCACGAAGTTGCGTCAGAATTTTTCACAACGAACGCACCCGATCCACCCCATTTGTCCCTAAACTGATGTTTTGGTGCATTTCGTACCATTTGGGCGCATCTAGGACCGTTTGGTTATCTTACGAAACTCGTTGCAAAACGGGTTGAACTAGTGCAAAAGTTCGTGCCACGAAGTCGCGTCGGAATTTTTTACAACGAACGCACCCGATCCACTCCATTCGACCCTAAATTGACGTTTTGGTGCGTTTCATACCATTTGGGTGCATTCGGGACCGTTTGGTTGCCTTACGAAACTCGGTGCAAAACGGGCCGAACTGGTGCAAATGTTTGAGCCAAGAAGTTGCGTTAGAATTTTTCGCAACGAACGCACCCGATCCACCCCATGGGACCCTAAACTGACATTTTGGTGCATTTCATACCATTTTGGCACATTCGGGGCCGTTTGGTTGCCATACGAAACTCGGTGGAAAATGGGCCGAACTAGTGCAAATGTTCGTGCCACTAAGTCGCTTCAAAAATTTTCGCAACGAACGCACCCGATCCAGCCCATTTGTCCCTAAACTGAAGTTTTGGTTCGTTTCATACCATTTGGGTGCATTTGAGACCGTTTGGTTGCCTTACGAAACTCGGTGCAAAACGGGCCGAACAAGTGCAAAAGTTCGTGCCACGAAGTTGCGTCAGAATTTTTCACAACAAAAGCACTCGATCCACCCCATTTAACCCTAAACTGATGTTTTGGTGCATTTCTTACCATTTGGGTGTATTCGGGGCCGTTTGGTTGCCTTACGAAACTCGGCGGAAAACGGGCCGAACTTGTGCAAAAGTTCGTGCCACGAAGTCGCGTCGGAATTTTTCCAAACGAACACACCCGATCCACTCCATTGGACCCTAAACTGACATTTCAGTGCGTTTTTCGTACCATTTGGGTGCATTCGGGACCGTTGGGTTGCCTTACGAAACTCGGTGGAAAACGGGTCGAACTAGTGCAAAAGTTGGTGCCACGAAGTTGCGTCAGAATTTTTCGCAACGAACGCACCCGATCCACCCCATTTGTCCCTAAACTGATGTTTTGGTGCATTTCGTACCATTTGGGCGCATCTAGGACCGTTTGGTTATCTTACGAAACTCGTTGCAAAACGGGTTGAACTAGTGCAAAAGTTCGTGCCACGAAGTCGCGTCGGAATTTTTTACAATGAACGCACCCGATCCACTCCATTGGACCCTAAATTAACGTTTTGGTGCGTTTCATACCATTTGGGTGCATTCGGGACCGTTTGGTTGCCTTACGAAACTCGGTGGAAAATGGGCCGAACTAGTGCAAATATTCGTGCCACTAAGTCGCGTCAAACATTTTCGCAACGAACGCACCCGATCCACCCCATTTGTCCCTAAACTGAAGTTTTGGTTCGTTTCATACCATTTGGGTGCATTCGAGACCGTTTGGTTGCCTTACGAAACTCGGTGCAAAACGGGCCGAACAAGTGCAAAAGTTCGTGCCACGAAGTTGCGTCAGAATTTTTCACAACAAAAGCACTCGATCCACCCCATTTAACCCTAAACTGATGTTTTGGTGCATTTCTTACCATTTGGGTGTATTCGGGGCCGTTTGGTTGCCTTACGAAACTCATCGGAAAACGGGCCGAACTAGTGCAAAAGTTCGTGCCACGAAGTCGCGTCGGAATTTTTCCAAACGAACGCACCCGATCCACTCCATTGGACATTAAACTGACGTTTCGGTGCGGTTTTCGTACCATTTGGGTGCATTCGGGACCGATTGGTTGCCTTACGAAACTCGGTGGAAAACGGGTCGAACTAGTGCAAAAGTTCGTGCCACGAAGTTGCGTCAGAATTTTTCGCAACGAATGCACCCGATCCACCCCATTTCTCCCAAAACTGATGTTTTGGTGCATTTCATACCATTTGGGCGCACCTAGGACCGTTTGGTTATCTTACGAAACTCGTTGGAAAACGGGTTGAACTAGTGCAACAGTTCGTGCCACGAAGTCGCGTCGGAATTTTTTACAACGAACGCACCCGATCGACTCCATTGGACCCTAAATTGACGTTTTGATGCGTTTCATACCATTTGGGCGCATTCGGGACCGTTTGGTTGCCTTACGAAACTCGGTGGCAAAATGGGCCGAATTAGTGCAAATGTTCGTGCCACGAAGTCGCGTAAAATTTTTCGCAACGAACGCACCCGATCCACCCCATTGGACCCTAAAATGACATTTTTGTGTATTTCTTACCATTCGGGCACATTCGGGACCGTTTGGTTGCCTTACGAAACTCGGTGGAAAACGCGTCGAACTAGTGCAAATGTTCGTGCCACGAAGTCGCATCAGAATTTTTCGCAATGAACGCACCCGATCCACCCCATTTGTCCCTAAACTGACGTTTTGGTGCGTTTCATACCATTTGGGTGCATTCGGGACCGTTTGGTTGCCTTACGAAACTTGTGGGAAAACGGGCCGAACTAGTGCAAAAGTTCGTGCCACGAAGTCACGTCAGAATTTTTCGCAACGAACACTCCCGATCCAACCCATTGGATCCTAAACTAATGTTTTGGTGCGTTTCATACCATTTGGGTGCATTCGGGACCGTTTGGTTGCCTTACGAAACTCGGTACAAAACGGGCCAAACCAGAGCAAAAGTTCGTGCCGCGAAGTCACGTCAGAATTTTTCACAACGAACGCACCCAATCCAACCCATTGGACCCTAAACTGACATTTTGGTGCATTTCGTACTATTTGGATACATTCGGGAACGTTTGGTTGCCTAACGAACCTCGGTGGAAAACGGGCCGAACTAGTGCAAAAAGTTCGTGACACGAAGTCGCGTCAGAATTATTCGCAACGAACGTACCCTATCCACCCCATTTGTCCCTAAACTGATATTCTGGTGCATTTTATACCATTTGGGTGCATTCGGGACCGTTTGATTGTCTTACGAAACTCAGTGGAAAACAGGCCGAACTAGGGCAATAGTTCGTGCCGCGAAGTCACGTCGGAATTTTGCACAACGAACGCACCCGATCCAACCCATTGAACCCTAAAATGACGGTTTGGAGCGTTTTATACCATTTGGGTGCTTTCGGAACAATTTAGTTGCCTTACGAAACTCGGTGCAAAATGGGCCGAACTAGTGCAAATGTTTGAGCCACGAAGTTGCGTTAGAATGTTTCGCAACGAATGCACCCGATCCACCCCATTGGTCCTTCAACTGACATTTTGGTGCATTTCATACCATTTGGGCACATTCGGGACCGTTTGGTTGCCTTACGAAACTCGGTGGAAAACGGGCCGAACTAGTGCAAATGTTCGTGCCACGAAGTCGCGTCAGAATTATTCGCAACGAACGCACCCTATCCACCCCATTTGTCTCTAAACTGATGTTTTGGTGCATTTCATACCATTTGGGTGCATTCGGGACCGTTTGGTTGTCTTACGAAACTCAGTGGAAAACGGGCCGAACTAGTGCAAAAGTTCGTGCCGCGAAGTCACGTCAGAATGTTTCACAACGAACGCACCCGATCCAACCCATTGGACCCTAAAATGACGGTTAGGTGCGTTTGTACCATTTGGGTGCATTCGGAACCGTTCGGTTGCCTTACGAAACTCGGTGGAAAACGGGCCGAACTAGTGCAAAAGTTCGTGCCACGAAGTTGCCTCAGAATTATTCGCAACGAACGCACCCTATCCACCCCATTTGTCTCTAAACTGATGTTTTGGTGCATTTCATACCATTTGGGCGCATCTAGGACCGTTTGGTTGTCTTACGAAACTAAGTGGAAAACGGGCCGAATTAGTGCAAAAGTTCGTGCCACGAAGTCGCGTCGGAATTTTTCCAAACGAACGCACCCGATCCACTCCATTGGACCCTAAACTGACGTTTCGGTGCATTTTTCGTACCATTTGGGTGGCATTCGGGACCGTTGGGTTGCCTTACGAAACTCGGTGGAAAACGGGTCGAACTAGTGCAAAAGTTGGTGCCACGAAGTTGCGTCAGAATTTTTCACAACGAACGCACCCGATCCACTCCATTGGACATTAAACTGACGTTTCGGTGCGGTTTTCGTACCATTTGGGTGCATTCGGGACCGATTGGTTGCCTTACGAAACTCGGTGGAAAACGGGTCGAACTAGTGCAAAAGTTCGTGCCACGAAGTTGCGTTCAGAATTTTTCGCAACGAATGCACCCGATCCACCCCATTTCTCCCAAAACTGATGTTTTGGTGCATTTCATACCATTTGGGCGCACCTAGGACCGTTTGGTTATCTTACGAAACTCGTTGGAAAACGGGTTGAACTAGTGCAACAGTTCGTGCCACGAAGTCGCGTCGGAATTTTTTACAACGAACGCACCCGATCGACTCCATTGGACCCTAAATTGACGTTTTGATGCGTTTCATACCATTTGGGCGCATTCGGGACCATTTGGTTGCCTTACGAAACTCGGTGGAAAATGGGCCGAATTAGTGCAAATGTTCGTGCCACGAAGTCGCGTAAAATTTTTCGCAACGAACGCACCCGATCCACCCCATTGGACCCTAAAATGACATTTTTGTGTATTTCTTACCATTCGGGCACATTCGGGACCGTTTGGTTGCCTTACGAAACTCGGTGGAAAACGCGTCGAACTAGTGCAAATGTTCGTGCCACGAAGTCGCATCAGAATTTTTCGCAATGAACGCACCCGATCCACCCCATTTGTCCCTAAACTGACGTTTTGGTGCGTTTCATACCATTTGGGTGCATTCGGGACCGTTTGGTTGCCTTACGAAACTTGTGGGAAAACGGGCCGAACTAGTGCAAAAGTTCGTGCCACGAAGTCACGTCAGAATTTTTCGCAACGAACACTCCCGATCCAACCCATTGGATCCTAAACTAATGTTTTGGTGCGTTTCATACCATTTGGGTGCATTCGGGACCGTTTGGTTGCCTTACGAAACTCGGTACAAAACGGGCCAAACCAGAGCAAAAGTTCGTGCCGCGAAGTCACGTCAGAATTTTTCACAACGAACGCACCCAATCCAACCCATTGGACCCTAAACTGACATTTTGGTGCATTTCGTACTATTTGGATACATTCGGGAACGTTTGGTTGCCTAACGAACCTCGGTGGAAAACGGGCCGAACTAGTGCAAAAAGTTCGTGACACGAAGTCGCGTCAGAATTATTCGCAACGAACGTACCCTATCCACCCCATTTGTCCCTAAACTGATATTCTGGTGCATTTTATACCATTTGGGTGCATTCGGGACCGTTTGATTGTCTTACGAAACTCAGTGGAAAACAGGCCGAACTAGGGCAATAGTTCGTGCCGCGAAGTCACGTCGGAATTTTGCACAACGAACGCACCCGATCCAACCCATTGAACCCTAAAATGACGGTTTGGAGCGTTTTATACCATTTGGGTGCTTTCGGAACAATTTAGTTGCCTTACGAAACTCGGTGCAAAATGGGCCGAACTAGTGCAAATGTTTGAGCCACGAAGTTGCGTTAGAATGTTTCGCAACGAATGCACCCGATCCACCCCATTGGTCCTTCAACTGACATTTTGGTGCATTTCATACCATTTGGGCACATTCGGGACCGTTTGGTTGCCTTACGAAACTCGGTGGAAAACGGGCCGAACTAGTGCAAATGTTCGTGCCACGAAGTCGCGTCAGAATTATTCGCAACGAACGCACCCTATCCACCCCATTTGTCTCTAAACTGATGTTTTGGTGCATTTCATACCATTTGGGTGCATTCGGGACCGTTTGGTTGTCTTACGAAACTCAGTGGAAAACGGGCCGAACTAGTGCAAAAGTTCGTGCCGCGAAGTCACGTCAGAATGTTTCACAACGAACGCACCCGATCCAACCCATTGGACCCTAAAATGACGGTTAGGTGCGTTTGTACCATTTGGGTGCATTCGGAACCGTTCGGTTGCCTTACGAAACTCGGTGGAAAACGGGCCGAACTAGTGCAAAAGTTCGTGCCACGAAGTTGCCTCAGAATTATTCGCAACGAACGCACCCTATCCACCCCATTTGTCTCTAAACTGATGTTTTGGTGCATTTCATACCATTTGGGCGCATCTAGGACCGTTTGGTTGTCTTACGAAACTAAGTGGAAAACGGGCCGAATTAGTGCAAAAGTTCGTGCCACGAAGTCGCGTCGGAATTTTTCCAAACGAACGCACCCGATCCACTCCATTGGACCCTAAACTGACGTTTCGGTGCATTTTTCGTACCATTTGGGTGCATTCGGGACCGTTGGGTTGCCTTACGAAACTCGGTGGAAAACGGGTCGAACTAGTGCAAAAGTTGGTGCCACGAAGTTGCGTCAGAATTTTTCACAACGAACGCACCCGATCCACTCCATTGGACATTAAACTGACGTTTCGGTGCGGTTTTCGTACCATTTGGGTGCATTCGGGACCGATTGGTTGCCTCACGAAACTCGGTGGAAAACGGGTCGAACTAGTGCAAAAGTTCGTGCCACGAAGTTGCGTTAGAATTTTTCGCAACGAATGCACCCGATCCACCCCATTTCTCCCAAAACTGATGTTTTGGTGCATTTCATACCATTTGGGCGCACCTAGGACCGTTTGGTTATCTTACGAAACTCGTTGGAAAACGGGTTGAACTAGTGCAACAGTTCGTGCCACGAAGTCGCGTCGGAATTTTTTACAACGAACGCACCCGATCGACTCCATTGGACCCTAAATTGACGTTTTGATGCGTTTCATACCATTTGGGCGCATTCGGGACCATTTGGTTGCCTTACGAAACTCGGTGGAAAATGGGCCGAATTAGTGCAAATGTTCGTGCCACGAAGTCGCGTAAAATTTTTCGCAACGAACGCACCCGATCCACCCCATTGGACCCTAAAATGACATTTTTGTGTATTTCTTACCATTCGGGCACATTCGGGACCGTTTGGTTGCCTTACGAAACTCGGTGGAAAACGCGTCGAACTAGTGCAAATGTTCGTGCCACGAAGTCGCATCAGAATTTTTCGCAATGAACGCACCCGATCCACCCCATTTGTCCCTAAACTGACGTTTTGGTGCGTTTCATACCATTTGGGTGCATTCGGGACCGTTTGGTTGCCTTACGAAACTTGTGGGAAAACGGGCCGAACTAGTGCAAAAGTTCGTGCCACGAAGTCACGTCAGAATTTTTCGCAACGAACACTCCCGATCCAACCCATTGGATCCTAAACTAATGTTTTGGTGCGTTTCATACCATTTGGGTGCATTCGGGACCGTTTGGTTGCCTTACGAAACTCGGTACAAAACGGGCCAAACCAGAGCAAAAGTTCGTGCCGCGAAGTCACGTCAGAATTTTTCACAACGAACGCACCCAATCCAACCCATTGGACCCTAAACTGACATTTTGGTGCATTTCGTACTATTTGGATACATTCGGGAACGTTTGGTTGCCTAACGAACCTCGGTGGAAAACGGGCCGAACTAGTGCAAAAAGTTCGTGACACGAAGTCGCGTCAGAATTATTCGCAACGAACGTACCCTATCCACCCCATTTGTCCCTAAACTGATATTCTGGTGCATTTTATACCATTTGGGTGCATTCGGGACCGTTTGATTGTCTTACGAAACTCAGTGGAAAACAGGCCGAACTAGGGCAATAGTTCGTGCCGCGAAGTCACGTCGGAATTTTGCACAACGAACGCACCCGATCCAACCCATTGAACCCTAAAATGACGGTTTGGAGCGTTTTATACCATTTGGGTGCTTTCGGAACAATTTAGTTGCCTTACGAAACTCGGTGCAAAATGGGCCGAACTAGTGCAAATGTTTGAGCCACGAAGTTGCGTTAGAATGTTTCGCAACGAATGCACCCGATCCACCCCATTGGTCCTTCAACTGACATTTTGGTGCATTTCATACCATTTGGGCACATTCGGGACCGTTTGGTTGCCTTACGAAACTCGGTGGAAAACGGGCCGAACTAGTGCAAATGTTCGTGCCACGAAGTCGCGTCAGAATTATTCGCAACGAACGCACCCTATCCACCCCATTTGTCTCTAAACTGATGTTTTGGTGCATTTCATACCATTTGGGTGCATTCGGGACCGTTTGGTTGTCTTACGAAACTCAGTGGAAAACGGGCCGAACTAGTGCAAAAGTTCGTGCCGCGAAGTCACGTCAGAATGTTTCACAACGAACGCACCCGATCCAACCCATTGGACCCTAAAATGACGGTTAGGTGCGTTTGTACCATTTGGGTGCATTCGGAACCGTTCGGTTGCCTTACGAAACTCGGTGGAAAACGGGCCGAACTAGTGCAAAAGTTCGTGCCACGAAGTTGCCTCAGAATTATTCGCAACGAACGCACCCTATCCACCCCATTTGTCTCTAAACTGATGTTTTGGTGCATTTCATACCATTTGGGCGCATCTAGGACCGTTTGGTTGTCTTACGAAACTAAGTGGAAAACGGGCCGAATTAGTGCAAAAGTTCGTGCCACGAAGTCGCGTCGGAATTTTTCCAAACGAACGCACCCGATCCACTCCATTGGACCCTAAACTGACGTTTCGGTGCATTTTTCGTACCATTTGGGTGCATTCGGGACCGTTGGGTTGCCTTACGAAACTCGGTGGAAAACGGGTCGAACTAGTGCAAAAGTTGGTGCCACGAAGTTGCGTCAGAATTTTTCACAACGAACGCACCCGATCCACCCCATTTGTCCCTAAACTGATGTTTTGGTGCATTTCGTACCATTTGGGCGCATCTAGGACCGTTTGGTTATCTTACGAAACTCGTTGCAAAACGGGTTGAACTAGTGCAAAAGTTCGTGCCACGAAGTCACGTCGGAATTTTTTACAACGAACGCACCCGATCCACTCCATTGGACCCTAAATTGATGTTTTGATGCGTTTCATACCATTTGGGTGCATTCGGGACCGTTTGGTTGCCTTACGAAACTCGGTGCAAAATGGGCCGAACTAGTGCAAATGTTCGTGCCACGAAGTCGCGTAAAATTTTTCGCAACGAACGCACCCGATCCACCCCATTGGACCCTAAAATGACATTTTTGTGTATTTCTTACCATTTGGGCACATTCGGGACCGTTTGGTTGCCTTACGAAACTCGGGTGTAAAACACGTCGAACTAGTGCAAATGTTCGTGCCACGAAGTCGCATCAGAATTTTTCGCAATGAACGCACCCGATCCACCCCATTTGTCCCTAAACTAACTGTTTTGGTGCGTTTCATACCATTTGGGTGCATTCGGGACCGTTTGGTTGCCTTACGAAACTTGTGGGAACACGGGCCGAACTAGTGCAAAAGTTCGTGCCACGAAGTCACGTCAGAATTTTTCGCAACGAACGCTCCCGATCCAACCCATTGGATCCTAAACTAATGTTTTGGTGCGTTTCATACCATTTGGGTGCATTCGGGACCGTTTGGTTGCCTAATGAAACTCGGTACAAAACGGGCCAAACCAGGGCAAAAGTTCGTGCCGCGAAGTCACGTCGGAATTTTTCACAACGAACGCACCCAATCCAACCCATTGGACCCTAAACTGACATTTTGGTGCATTTCGTACTATTTGGGTACATTCGGGAACGTTTGGTTGCCTAACGAACCTCGGTGGAAAACGGGCCGAACTAGTGCAAAAAGTTCGTGACACGAAGTCGCGTCAGAATTATTCGCAACGAACGTACCCTATCCACCCCATTTGTCCCTAAACTGATATTCTGGTGCATTTTATACCATTTGGGTGCATTCGGGACCGTTTGATTGTCTTACGAAACTCAGTGGAAAACGGGCCGAACTAGTGCAATAGTTCGTGCCGCGAAGTCACGTCGGAATTTTTCACAACGAACGCACCCGATCCAACCCATTGGACCCTAAAATGACGGTTTGGTGCGTTTTGTACCATTTGGGTGCTTTCGGAACAATTTAGTTGCCTTACGAAACTCGGTGCAAAATGGGCCGAACTAGTGCAAATGTTTGAGCCACGAAGTTGCGTTAGAATGTTTCGCAACGAATGCACCCGATCCACCCCATTGGTCCTTCAACTGACATTTTGGTGCATTTCATACCATTTGGGCACATTCGGGACCGTTTGGTTGCCTTACGAAACTCGGTGGAAAACGGGCCGAACTAGTGCAAATGTTCGTGCCACGAAGTCGCGTCAGAATTATTCGCAACGAACGCACCCTATCCACCCCATTTGTCTCTAAACTGATGTTTTGGTGCATTTCATACCATTTGGGTGCATTCGGGACCGTTTGGTTGTCTTACGAAACTCAGTGGAAAACGGGCCGAACTAGTGCAAAAGTTCGTGCCGCGAAGTCACGTCAGAATGTTTCACAACGAACGCACCCGATCCAACCCATTGGACCCTAAAATGACGGTTAGGTGCGTTTGTACCATTTGGGTGCATTCGGAACCGTTCGGTTGCCTTACGAAACTCGGTGGAAAACGGGCCGAACTAGTGCAAAAGTTCGTGCCACGAAGTTTGCCTCAGAATTATTCGCAACGAACGCACCCTATCCACCCCATTTGTCTCTAAACTGATGTTTTGGTGCATTTCATACCATTTGGGCGCATCTAGGACCGTTTGGTTGTCTTACGAAACTAAGTGGAAAACGGGCCGAATTAGTGCAAAAGTTCGTGCCACGAAGTCGCGTCGGAATTTTTCCAAACGAACGCACCCGATCCACTCCATTGGACCCTAAACTGACGTTTCGGTGCGTTTTTCGTACCATTTGGGTGCATTCGGGACCGTTGGGTTGCCTTACGAAACTCGGTGGAAAACGGGTCGAACTAGTGCAAAAGTTGGTGCCACGAAGTTGCGTCAGAATTTTTCACAACGAACGCACCCGATCCACCCCATTTGTCCCTAAACTGATGTTTTGGTGCATTTCGTACCATTTGGGCGCATCTAGGACCGTTTGGTTATCTTACGAAACTCGTTGCAAAACGGGTTGAACTAGTGCAAAAGTTCGTGCCACGAAGTCGCGTCGGAATTTTTTACAACGAACGCACCCGATCCACTCCATTGGACCCTAAATTGATGTTTTGATGCGTTTCATACCATTTGGGTGCATTCGGGACCGTTTGGTTGCCTTACGAAACTCGGTGCAAAATGGGCCGAACTAGTGCAAATGTTCGTGCCACGAAGTCGCGTAAAATTTTTCGCAACGAACGCACCGATCCACCCCATTGGACCCTAAAATGACATTTTGTGTATTTCTTACATTTGGGCACATTCGGGACCGTTTGGTTGCCTTACGAAACTCGGTGGTAAAACGCGTCGAAACTAGTGCAAATGTTCGTGCCACGAAGTCGCATCAGAATTTTTCGCAATGAACGCACCCGATCCACCCCATTTGTCCCTAAACTGACGTTTTGGTGCGTTTCATACCATTTGGGTGCATTCGGGACCGTTTGGTTGCCTTACGAAACTTGTGGGAAAACGGGCGAACTAGTGCAAAAGTTCGTGCCACGAAGTCACGTCAGAATTTTTCGCAACGAACAGCTCCCGATCCAACCCATTGGATCCTAAACTAATGTTTTGGTGCGTTTCATACCATTTGGGTGCATTCGGGACCGTTTGGTTGCCTTACGAAACTCGGTACAAAACGGGCCAAACCAGAGCAAAAGTTCGTGCCGCGAAGTCACGTCGGAATTTTTCACAACGAACGCACCCGATCCACCCATTGGACCCTAAACTGACATTTGGTGCATTTCGTACATTTGGGTACATTCGGGACCGTTTGGTTGCCTAACGAAACTCGTGGAAAACGGGCCGAACTAGTGCAAAAAGTTCGTGACACGAAGTCGCGTCAGAATTTTCGCAACGAACACCCGATCCACCCATTTGTCCCTAAACTGATTTTGGTGCTTTTCATACCATTGGGTGCATTCGGGACCGTTTGGTTGCCTTACGAAACGTGGAAAACGGGCCGAACTAGTGCAAAGTTCGTGCCCGAAGTCACGTCAGAATTTTTCACAACGAACGCACCCGATCCAACCCATTGGACCCTAAAATGATTTGGTGCGTTTTGTACCATTTGGTGCATTCGGGACGTTTGGTTGCCTTACGAAACTCGGTGAAAATGGGGCCGAACTAGTGCAAAGTTTGAGCCACGAAGTGCGTTAGAATGTTTCGCAACGAACGCACCCGATCCACCCATTGGTCCTTCAACTGACATTTTGGTGCATTTCATACCATTTGGGCACATTCGGGACCGTTTGGTTGCCTTACGAAACTCGGTGGAAAACGGGCCGAACTAGTGCAAATGTTCGTGCCACGAAGTCGCGTCAGAATTATTCGCAACGAACGCACCCTATCCACCCCATTTGTCTCTAAACTGATGTTTGGTGCATTTCATACCATTTGGGTGCATTCGGGACCGTTTGGATTGTCTTACGAAACTCAGTGGAAAACGGGCCGAACTAGTGCAATAGTTCGTGCCGCGAAGTCACGTCAGAATGTTTCACAACGAACGCACCCGATCCAACCCATTGGACCCTAAAATGACGGTTAGGTGCGTTTGTACCATTTGGGTGCATTCGGAACCGTTCGGTTGCCTTACGAAACTCGGTGGAAAACTGGGCCGAACTAGTGCAAAAGTTCGTGCCACGAAGTTGCCGTCAGAATTATTCACAACGAATGCACCCTATCCACCCCATTGGTCTCTAAACTGAATTTTTTGGTGCATTTCATACCATTTGGGCACATCTAGGGACCGTTTGGTTGTCTTACGAAACTAAGGTGGAAAACGGGCCGAATTAGTGCAAAAGTTCGTGCCACGAAGTCGCGTCGGAATTTTTCCAGACGAACGCACCCGATCCACTCCATTGGACCCTAAACTGACGTTTCAGTGCGTTTTTCGTACCATTTGGGTGCATTCGGGACCGTTGGGTTGCCTTACGAAACTCGGTGGAAAACGGGTCGAACTAGTGCAAAAGTTGGTGCCACGAAGTTGCGTCAGAATTTTTCGCAAGAAACGCACCCGATCCACCCCATTTGTCCCTAAACTGATGTTTTATTGCATTTCGTACCATTTGGGCGCATCTAGGACCGTTTGGTTATCTTACGAAACTCGTTGCAAAACGGGTTGAACTAGTGCAAAAGTTCGTGCCACGAAGTCGCATCGGAATTTTTTACAACGAACGCACCCGATCCACTCCATTGGACCCTAAATTGACGTTTTGGTGTGTTTCATACCATTTGGGTGCATTCGGGACCGTTTGGTTGCCTTACGAAACTCGGTGAAAACGGGCCAACTAGTGCAAAGTTTGAGCCCAAGAAGTTGCGTTAGAATTTTTCGCAACGAACGCACCCGATCCACCCCATGGGACCCAAACTGACATTTGGCATTTACCATTTGGGAACATTCGGGGACCGTTTGGTTGCCATACGAAACTCGGTGGAAAATGGGCCGAACTAGTGCAAATGTTCGTGCCACGAAGTCGCGTCAAAAATTTTCGCAACGAACGCACCCGATCCACCCCATTTGTCCCTAAACTGAAGTTTTGGTGTTTCATACCATTTGGGTGCATTCGAGACCGTTTGGTTGCCTTACGAAACTCGGTGCAAAACGGGAACAAGTGCAAAAGTTCGTGCCACGAAGTTGCGTCAGAATTTTTCACAACAAAAGCACGATCCACCCCATTAACCTAAACTGATGTTTTGGTGCATTTCTTACCATTTGGGTGTATTCGGGACCGTTTGGTTGCCTTACGAACTCGGGGAAAACGGGCCGAACTAGTGCAAAAGTTCGTGCCACGAAGTCGCGTCGGAATTTTTCGCAACGAACGCACCCGATCCACCCATTGGACTAAACTGATTTGGTGCGTTTCGTACCATTTGGTGCATTCGGGACGATTGGTTGCCTTACGAAACTCGGTGGAAAACGGGTCGAACTAGTGCAAAAGTTCGTGCCACGAAGTCGCGTCGGAATTTTCCAACGAACGCACCCGATCCACCCATTGGACCCTAAACTGACGTTTCAGTGCATTTTTCGTACCATTTGGGTGCATTCAGGACCGTTGGTTGCCTTACGAAACTCGTGGAAAACGGGCCGAACTAGTGCAAAGTTGTGCCACGAAGTTGCGTCAGAATTTTTCGCAACGAACGCACCCGATCCACCCCATTGTCCCTAAACTGATGTTTTGGTGCATTTCATACCATTGGGCGCATCGGACCGTTTGGTTGCCTTACGAAACTCGGTGGAAAACGGGCCGAACTAGTGGCAAATGTTCGTGCCACGAAGGTCGCGTCAGACATTATTCGCAACGAACGCACCTATCCACCCATTTGTCTCTAAAAACTGATGTTTTTGGGGGGCATTCATACCATTTGGGTGCATTCGGGACCTGTTTGGTTGTCTTCGAAACTCATTGGAAAACGGGCCCGAACTAGTGCAAAAGTTTCGTGGCCGCGAAGTCCACGTCAGAAATGTTTCACAACGAACGCACCCGATCAACCCATTGGACCGCTAAAATGACGGTTAGGTGCGTTTGGTACCATTTGGGTGCATCGGAAACCGTTCGGTTGCCGTTACCGAAAACCTCGGTGAAAACGGGCCCGAACTAGTGCAAAAGTTCGTGCCACGAAAGTTGCCATCAGAATTATTCGCAACGAACGCACCCTATCCACCCCATTTGTCTCCTAACTGATGTTTTGGTGCATTTCATACCATTTGGGCGCATCTAGGACCGTTTGGGTTGTCTTACGAAACTCGGTGCAAAACGGGCCGAACAAGTGCAAAAGTTCGTGCCATGAAGTTGCGTCAGAATTTTCACAACAAAAGCACTCGATCCACCCCATTTAACCCTAAACTGATGTTTTGGTGCATTTCTTACCATTTGGGTGTATTCGGGGCCGTTTGGTTGCCTTACGAAACTCGGCGGAAAATGGGCCGAACTAGTGCAAAAGTTCGTGCCACGAAGTCGCGTCGGAATTTTTCCAAACGAACGCACCCGATCCACTCCATTGGACCCTAAACTGACGTTTCAGTGCGTTTTTCGTACCATTTGGGTGCATTCGGGACCGTTGGGTTGCCTTACGAAACTCGGTGGAAAACGGGTCGAACTAGTGCAAAAGTTGGTGCCACGAAGTTGCGTCAGAATTTTTCGCAACGAATGCACCCGATCCACCCCATTTGTCCCTAAACTGATGTTTTGGTGCATTTCGTACAATTTGGGCGCATCTAGGACCGTTTGGTTATCTTACGAAACTCGTTGCAAAACGGGTTGAACTAGTGCAAAAGTTCGTGCCATGAAGTCGCGTTGGAATTTTTTACAACGAACGCACCGATCCACTCCATTGGACCCAAAATTGACGTTTTGGTGCGTTTTATACCATTTGGGTGCATTCGGGACCGTTTGGTTGCCTTACGAAACTCGGTGCAAAATGGGCCGAACTGGTGCAAATGTTTGAGCCAAGAAGTTGCGTTAGAATTTTTCGCAACGAACGCACCCGATCCACCCCATGGGACCCTAAACTGAAATTTTGGTGCATTTCATACCATTTTGGCACATTCGGGACCGTTTGGTTGCCTTACGAAACTCGGTGGAAAATGGGCCGAACTAGTGCAAATATTCGTGCCACTAAGTCGCGTCAAACATTTTCGCAACCAACGCACCCGATCCTCCCCATTTGTCCCTAAACTGAAGTTTTGGTTCGTTTCATACCATTTGGGTGCATTCGAGACCGTTTGGTTTCCTTACGAAACTCGGTGCAAACGGGCCGAACAAGTGCAAAAGTTCGTGCCACGAAGTTGCGTCAGAATTTTTCACAACAAAAGCACTCGATCCACCCCATTTAACCCTAAACGATGTTTTGGTGCATTTCTTACCATTTGGGTGTATTCGGGGCGTTTGGTTGCCTTACGAACTCGGCGGAAAACGGGCCGAACTAGTGCAAAAGTTGTGCCACGAAGTCGCGTCGGAATTTTTCCAACGAACGCACCCGATCCACTCCATTGGACATTAAATTGACGTTTCGGTGCGTTTCGTACATTTGGGTGCATTCGGGACCGATTGGTTGCCTTACGAAACTCGGTGGAAAACGGGCCGAACTAGTGCAAAAGTTCGTGCCACGAAGTCACGTCAGAATTTTACGCAACGAACGCTCCCGATCCAACCCATTGGATCCTAAACTAATGTTTTGGTGTGTTTCATACCATTTGGGCGCATCGGGACCGTTTGGTTGCCTTACGAAACTCGTTGCAAAACGGGCCGAACTAGTGCAAAAGTTCGTGCCACGAAGTCGCGTCGGAATTTTTTACAACGAACGCACCCGATCCAATCCATTGGACCCTAAATTGACGTTTTGGTGCGTTTCATACCATTTGGGTGCATTCGGGACCGTTTGGTTGCCTTACGAAACTCGGTGCAAAACGGGCCGAACTGGTGCAAATGTTTGAGCCAAGAAGTTGCGTTAGAATTTTTCGCAACGAATGCACCCGATCCACCCCATGGGACCCTAAACCGACATTTTGGTGCATTTCATACCATTTTGGCACATTCGGGACCGTTTGGTTGCCTTACGAAACTCGGTGGAAAATGGGCCGAACTAGTGCAAATGTTCGTGCCACTAAGTCGCGTCAAAAATTTTCGCAACGAACGCACCCGATCCACCCCATTTGTCCCTAAACTGAAGTTTTGGTTCGTTTCATACCATTTGGGTGCATTCGAGACCGTTTGGTTGCCTTACGAAACTCGGTGGAAAACGGGCCGAACTAGTGCAAAAGTTCGTGCCACGAAGTCACGTTAGAATTTTCGCAACGAGACGCACCCAATCCAACCCATTGGCCCTAAACTGACGGTTTGGTGTGTTTTGTACCATTTGGGAGTATTCAGACCGTTGGGTTGCCTACGAAACTCGGCATAATATGGGCCGAACTAGTGCAAATGTTTGAGCCACGAAGTTGCGTTAGATTTTTTCGCAACGAACACACCCGATCCACCCCATTGGACCCTAAAATGACATTTTTGTGCATTTCTTACCATTTGGGCACATTCGGACCGTGTTGGTTGCCTTATACGAAATTCGGTGGAAAACGGGCCGAACTAGTGGCAAATGTTCGTGCCCACGAAGTCGCATCAGAATTTTTCACGCGATGAACGCACCCGATCCACCCCATTGGTCCTAAAACTGACGCTTTGGTGCGTTTCATACGATTTGGGGTGGCATTCGGGTACCGCTTGGGTTGCCTTATGAAACTCGTGGAAAATGGGCCGAACAAGTGCAAAAGTTGGTGCCCACGAAGTCACGTCAGAAATTTTCGCAACGAACACTCCCGATCCAACGCATTAGATCCTAAACTAACGTTTTGGTGCGTTTCGTACCATTTGGGTGCATTCGGGACCCGTTTGGTTGCCTTACGAAACTCGGTACAAAACGGGCCAAACCAGTGCAAAAGTTCGTGCCACGAAGTCACTTCGGAATTTTTCGCAACGAACGCACCCAATCCAACCCATTGGACCCTAAACTGACATTTTGGTGCATTTCGTACTATTTGGGTACATTCGGGAACGTTTGGTTGCCTTACGAACCTCGGTGCAAAACGGGCCGAACTAGTGCAAAAGTTCGTGCCACGAAGTCGCGTTAGAATTATTCGCAACAAACACACCCTATCCACTCCATTTGTCTCTAAACTGATGTTTTGGTGCATTTCATACCATTTGGGTGCATTCGGGACCGTTTGGTTGTCTTACGAAACTAAGTGGAAAACGGGCCGAATTAGTGCAAAAGTTCGTGCCACGAAGTCGCGTCGGAATTTTTCCAAACGAACGCACCCGATCCACTCCATTGGACCCTAAACTGACGTTTCAGTGCGTTTTTCGTACCATTTGGGTGCATTCGGGACCGTTGGGTTGCCTTACGAAACTCGGTGGAAAACGGGTCGAACTAGTGCAAAAGTTGGTGCCACGAAGTTGCGTCAGAATTTTTCGCAACGAACGCACCCGATCCACCCCATTTGTCCCTAAACTGATGTTTTGGTGCATTTCGTACAATTTGGGCGCATCTAGGACCGTTTGGTTATCTTACGAAACTCGTTGCAAAACGGGTTGAACTAGTGCAAAAGTTCGTGCCACGAAGTCGCGTCGGAATTTTTTACAACGAACGCACCCGATCCACTCCATTGGACCCAAAATTGACGTTTTGGTGCGTTTCATACCATTTGGGTGCATTCGGGACCGTTTGGTTGCCTTACGAAACTCGGTGCAAAATGGGCCGAACTGGTGCAAATGTTTGAGCCAAGAAGTTGCGTTAGAATTTTTCGCAACGAACGCACCCGATCCACCCCATGGGACCCTAAACTGACATTTTGGTGCATTTCATACCATTTTGGCACATTCGGGACCGTTTGGTTGCCTTACGAAACTCGGTGGAAAATGGGCCGAACTAGTGCAAATATTCGTGCCACTAAGTCGCGTCAAACATTTTCGCAACCAACGCACCCGATCCTCCCCATTTGTCCCTAAACTGAAGTTTTGGTTCGTTTCATACCATTTGTGTGCATTCGAGACCGTTTGGTTTCCTTACGAAACTCGGTGCAAAACGGGCCGAACAAGTGCAAAAGTTCGTGCCACGAAGTTGCGTCAGAATTTTTCACAACAAAAGCACTCGATCCACCCCATTTAACCCTAAACTGATGTTTTGGTGCATTTCTTACCATTTGGGTGTATTCGGGGCTGTTTGGTTGCCTTACGAAACTCGGCGGAAAACGGGCCGAACTAGTGCAAAAGTTCGTGCCACGAAGTCGCGTCGGAATTTTTCCAAACGAACGCACCCGATCCACTCCATTGGACATTAAATTGACGTTTCGGTGCGTTTTTCGTAACATTTGGGTGCATTCGGGACCGATTGGTTGCCTTACGAAACTCGGTGGAAAACAGGCCGAACTAGTGCAAAAGTTCGTGCCACGAAGTCACGTCAGAATTTTACGCAACGAACGCTCCCGATCCAACCCATTGGATCCTAAACTAATGTTTTGGTGTGTTTCATACCATTTGGGCGCATCTAGGACCGTTTGGTTGCCTTACGAAACTCGTTGCAAAACGGGTTGAACTAGTGCAAAAGTTCGTGCCACGAAGTCGCGTCGGAATTTTTTACAACGAACGCACCCGATCCAATCCATTGGACCCTAAATTGACGTTTTGGTGCGTTTCATACCATTTGGGTGCATTCGGGACCGTTTGGTTGCCTTACGAAACTCGGTGCAAAACGGGCCGAACTGGTGCAAATGTTTGAGCCAAGAAGTTGCGTTAGAATTTTTCGCAACGAACGCACCCGATCCACCCCATTGGGACCCTAAACTGACATTTTTTGCATTTCATACCATTTGGGCATTCGGGACCGTTTGGTTGCCACGAAACTCGGTGGAAAACGGGCCGAACTAGTGCAAAATGTTCGTGCCACGAAGTCGCGTCAAAAATTTTCGCAACGAACGCACCCGATCCACCCCATTTGTCCCTAAACTGAGTTTTGGTTCGTTTCATACCATTTGGGTGCATTCGGGACCGTTTGGTTGCCTTACGAAACTCGGTGGAAAACGGGCCGAACTAGTGCAAAAGTTCGTGCCACGAAGTCACGTTAGAATTTTCGCAACGAACGCACCCAATCCAACCCATTGGACCCTAAAATGACGTTTTTTGTGTTTACCATTTGGGAGTATTCAGACCGTTTGGTTGCCTTACGAAACTCGGCAAAATGGGCCGAACTAGTGCAAATGTTTGAGCCACGAAGTTGCGTTAGATTTTTCGCAACGAACACCCCGATCCACCCCATTGGACCCTAAAATGACATTTTTGTGCATTTCTTACCATTTGGGCACATTCGGACCGTTTGGTTGCCTTACGAAATTCGGTGGAAAACGGGCCGAACTAGTGCAAATGTTCGTGCCACGAAGCATCAGAATTTTTCGCACGAACGCACCCGATCCACCCCATTTGTCCCTAAACTGACGTTTTGGTGCGTTTCATACCATTTGGGTGCATTCGGGACCGTTTGGTTGCCTTACGAAACTCGTGGGAAAATGGGCCGAACAAGTGCAAAAGTTGTGCCACGAAGTCACGTCAGAATTTTTCGCAACGAACACTCCCGATCCAACCCATTGACCCTAAACTAACGTTTTGGTGCGTTTCGTACCATTTGGGTGCATTCGGGACCGTTTGGTTGCCTTACGAAACTCGGTAAAAACGGGCCAAACTAGTGCAAAAGTTCGTGCCACGAAGTCACTCAGAATTTTTCGCAACGAACGCACCCAATCCACCCATTGGACCCTAAACTGATTTTGGTGCATTTCGTACTATTTGGGTACATTCGGGAAGGTTTGGTTGCCTTACGAACCTCGGTGCAAAACGGGCCGAACTAGTGCAAAAGTTCGTGCCACGAAGTCGCGTCAGAATTATTCGCAACAAACACACCCTATCCACTCCATTTGTCTCTAAACTGATGTTTTGGTGCATTTCATACCATTTGGGTGCATTCGGGACCGTTTGGTTGTCTTACGAAACTAAGTGGAAAACGGGCCGAATTAGTGCAAAAGTTCGTGCCACGAAGTCGCGTCGGAATTTTTCCAAACGAACGCACCCGATCCACTCCATTGGACCCTAAACTGACGTTTCGGTGCATTTTTCGTACCATTTGGGTGCATTCGGGACCGTTGGGTTGCCTTACGAAACTCGGTGGAAAACGGGTCGAACTAGTGCAAAAGTTGGTGCCACAAAGTTGCGTCAGAATTTTTCACAACAAACGCACCCGATCCACCCCATTTGTCCCTAAACTGATGTTTTGGTGCATTTCGTACCATTTGGGCGCATCTAGGACTGTGTGGTTATCTTACGAAACTCGT
Organism: Panicum virgatum; assembly: GCF_016808335.1. Classification (NCBI taxonomy): domain Eukaryota; kingdom Viridiplantae; phylum Streptophyta; class Magnoliopsida; order Poales; family Poaceae; genus Panicum; species Panicum virgatum. The sequence goes on from NW_024376633.1 coordinate 28,396, forward strand.
TGCAAAACGGTTGAACTAGTGCAAAAGTTCGTGCCACGAAGTCGCGTCGGAATTTTTACAACGAACGCACCCGATCCACTCCATTGGACCCTAAATTGACGTTTTGGTGCGTTTCATACCATTTGGGTGCATTCGGACCGTTGGTTGCCTTACGAAACTCGGTGCAAAACAGGCCGAACTGGTGCAAATGTTTGAGCCAAGAAGTTGCGTTAGAATTTTTCGCAACGAACGCACCCGATCCACCCCATTGGGACCCTAAACTGTCATTTTGGTGCATTTCATACCATTTGGGCACATTCGGGACCGTTTGGTTGCCTTACGAAACTCGGTGGAAAATGGGCCGAACTAGTGCAAATGTTTGTGCCACTAAGTCCGTGTCAGAATTTTCGCAACGAACGCACCCATCCACCCTTTGGACCCTAAACTGACGGATTTGGTGCGTTTTCGTACTATTTGGGAGCATTCAGAACCGTTTGGTTGCCTTACGAAACTTCGGTGGGAAAAACGGGCCCGAACTAGTGCAAATATTCGTGCCACAAGTCACGTCAGAATTTTTTTTCGCACGAACCGAACCCGATCCACCCCAATTTGTCCCAAAACTGACATTTTGGTGTTTTCATACCATTTGGTTGCATTCGGACCGTTTGGTTGCCTTACGAAACTCGTGGAAAACTGGTCGAACGTAGTGGCAAAATTCGTGCCACGAAGTCACGACGTCAGATTTTTCGCACGAACACACCCGATCACCCATTGGAATCTAACTGACGTTGGGTACGTTTGTACCATTTGGGTGCATTCGAACTATTTGGTTGCCTTCGAACCCGGTGGAAACGGGCCGAACATAGTGCAAAAGTTCCTGCCACAAAGTTTCGTCAGAAATTTTTTTGCAACGAACGGCACCCGATCACCCCATTTGTCCCTAAACTGATGTTCTGTGCATTTTCGTACCATTTGGGTGCATCTACGAGACGTTGGTTGCCTTACGAAACTCGGTGTTAAACAGACGCGAACTAGTGCAAAAGTTCGTTCCAAGAAGTCACGTCGGAATTTTTTCCAAACGAACGCACCCGATCCCTCCATTGGACATTAAACTGACGTTTCGGTGGGTTTTCGTACCATTTGGGTGCATTCGGGACCGATTGGTTGCCTTACGAAACTCGGTGGAAAACAGGTCGAACTAGTGCAAAAGTTCGGGCCACGAAGTTGCGTCAGAATTTTCGCAACGAACGCACCCGATCCACCCATTTGTCCTAAACTGATGTTTGTGTGCTTTCATACCATTTGGGTCGCACCTAGGACCGTTTGGTTAGCTTACGAAAACTCGGTGCAAAACGGGTTGAACTAGTGCAACAGTTTGTGCCACGAAGTAGCGTCGAATTTTTACAATGAACGCACCCGATCCACTCCATTGGACCCTAAATTGACGTTTGATTGTGTTTCATACCATTTGGGTGCATTCGGGACCGTTTGGTTGCCTTACGAAACTCGGTGGAAAATGGGCTGAATTAGTGCAAATGTTCGTGCCACGAAGTCGCGTAAAATTTTTCGCAACGAACGCACCCGATCCACCCCATTGGACCCTAAAATGACATTTTTGTTCATTCTTACCATTTGGGCACATTCGGGACCGTTGGTTGCCTTACGAAACTCGGTGGAAAACGCGTCGAAATAGTGCAATGTTCGTGCCACGAAGTCGCATCAGAATTTTTCGCAATGAACGCACCGATCCACTCCATTTGTCCCTAAACTGACGTTTTGGTGTGTTTCATACCATTTGGGTGCATTCGGGACGTTTGGTTGCCTTACGAAACTCGTGGGAAAACGGCGAACTAGTGCAAAAGTTCGTGCCACGAAGGTCACGGTCAGAATTTTTCGCAACGCACGCTCCCGATCCAACCCATTGGATCCTAACTAATGTTTGGTTTTGGCGTTTCGTACCATTTGGGTGCATTCGGGACCGTTTGGTTGCCTTACGGAAACTCGGTACAAAACGGGCCAAACAGTGCAAAGTTCGTGCCGCGAAGTCACGTCGGAATTTTTCACAACGAACGCACCAATCCACCCATTGGACCCTAAACTGACATTTTGGTGCATTTTGTACATTTGGGTACATTCGGGACGTTTGGTTGCCTTACGAAACTCGGTGAAAATAGGCCGAACTAGTGCAAAGTTCGTGCCACGAAGTCGCATCAGAATTTTTCGCAACGAACGCACCCGATCCACTCCATTGGACCCTAAAATGATATTAGTACATTTCGTACATTTGGGTGCATTCGGGACCGTTTGGTTGCCTTACGAAACTCGGTGCAAAACGGGCCGAACTAGTGCAAAAGTTCGTGCCCACGAAGTTGCGTCGGAATTTTTCACAACGAAAGCACTCGATCCACCCATTTAACCCTAAACTGATGTTTTGGTGCATTTCTTACCATTTGGGGTATTCGGGGCCGTTTGGTTGCCTTACGAAACTCAGTGAAACAGACCGAACTAGTGCAAAAGTTCGTTCCAAAGTCGCGTCGGAATTTTCCAAACGAACGCACCCGATCCACTCCATTGGACTAAACTGACGTTTGGTGGGTTTTCGTACCATTTGGGTGCATTCGGGACCGTTTGGTTGCCTTACGAAACTCGGTGGAGAAACGGGTCGAACTAGTGCAAAAGTTCGGGCCACGAAGTTGCGTCAGAATTTTTCGCAACGAACGCACCCGATCCACCCCATTTGTCCCTAAACTGATGTTTGGTGCATTTCATACCATTTGGGCGCATTCGGACCGTTTGGTTTCTTACGAAACTCGTTGAAAACGGGTTGAACTAGTGCAACAGTTCGTGCCACGAAGTCGCGTCGGAATTTTTTACAACGAACGCACCCGATCCACCCATTGGACCCTAAATTGACGTTTTGTTTTCATACCATTTGGGTGCATTCGGGACCGTTTGGTTGCCTTACGAAACTCGGTGGCGGGCCGAATTAGTGCAAAGTTCGTGCCACGAAGTCGCGTAAAATTTTTCGCAACGAACGCACCCGATCCACCCCATTGGACCCTAAAATGACATTTTTGTTCATTTCTTACCATTTGGGCACATTCGGGACCGTTTGGTTGCCTTACGAAACTCGGTGGAAAACGCGTCGAACTAGTGCAAATGTTCGTGCCACGAAGTCGCATCAGAATTTTTCGCAATGAACGCACCCGATCCACCCCATTTGTCCCTAAACTAACGTTTTGGTGTGTTTCATACCATTTGGGTGCATTCGGGACCGTTTGGTTGCCTTACGAAACTCGTGGGAAAACGGGCCGAACTAGTGCAAAAGTTCGTGCCACGAAGTCACATCAGAATTTTTCGCAACGAACGCTCCCGATCCAACCCATTGGATCCTAAACTAATGTTTTGGTGCGTTTCGTACCATTTGGGTGCATTCGGGACCGTTTGGTTGCCTTACGAAACTCGGTACAAAACGGGCCAAACCAGAGCAAAAGTTCGTGCCGCGAAGTCACGTCGGAATTTTTCACAACGAACGCACCCGATCCACCCATTGGACCCTAACTGACATTTTGGTGCATTTCGTACATTTGGGTACATTCGGGACCGTTTGGTTGCCTTACGAAACTCGGTGGAAAACGGGCCGAACTAGTGCAAAAAGTTCGTGACATGAAGTCGCGTCGGAATTTTCGCAACGAACGCTATCCACCCCATTGACCCTAAACTGACATTTGGTGCATTTATACCATTTGGGTGCATTCGGGACCGTTTGTTGCCTACGAAACTCGGTGGAAAACGGGCCGAACTAGTGCAAATAGTTCGTGCCACGAAGTCGCGTCAGAATTTTTCGCAACGAACGCACCCGATCCACCCATTGGACCCTAAACTGACAGTTTGGTGCGTTTTGTACCATTTGGGTGCATTCGGACCGTTTGGTTTTCTTACGAAACTCGGTGGCAAAACGGGCCGAACTAGTGCAAATGTTTGCCAAGAAGTTGCGTTAGAATTTTTCGCAACGAAGCACCCGATCCACCCCAATGGACTCTAAACTAACATTTTGGTGCATTTCATACCATTTGGGCACATTCGGGACCGTTTGGTTGCCTTACGAAACTCGGTGGAAAACGGGCCGAACTAGTGCAAATGTTCGTGCCACGAAGTCGAGTCAGAATTTTACGCAACGAATGCACCCGATCCACCCCATTTGTCCCTAAACTGACGTTTTGGTGCATTTCGTACCATTTGGGTGCATCTAGGACCGTTTGGTTGCCTTACGAAACTCGGTGGGAAAATGGGCCGAACTAGTGCAAATGTTCGTGCCACTAAGTCGCGTCAAAAAATTTCGCAACGAACGCACCCGATCCACCCCATTTGTCCCTAAACTGACGTTTTGGTTTGTTTCATACCATTTGGGTGCATTCGAGACCGTTTGGTTGCCTTACGAAACTCGGTGGAAAACGGGCCGAACTAGTGCAAAAGTTCGAGCCACGAAGTCACGTCAGAATTTTTGCAACGAACGCACCCAATCCAACCCATTGGACCCTAAACTGACGGTTTGGTGCGTTTTGTACCATTTGGGAGCATTCAGAACCATTTGGTTGCCTTACGAAACTCGGCGTAATATGGGCCGAACTAGTGCAAATGTTTGAGCCACGAAGTTGCGTTAGATTTTTTCGCAACGAACACATCCGATCCACCCCATTGGACCCTAAAATGACATTTTTGTGCATTTCTTACCATTTGGGCACATTCGGACCGTTTGGTTGCCTTACGAAACTCGGTGGAAAACGGGCCGAACTAGTGCAAATGTTCGTGCCACGAAGTCGCATCAGAATTTTTCGCAATGAATGCACCCGATCCACCCAATTTGTCCCTAAACTGACGTTTTGGTGCGTTTCATACCATTTGGGTGCATTCGGGACCGTTTGGTTGCCTTATGAAACTCGTGGGAAAATGGGCCGAACTAGTGCAAAAGTTCGTGCCGCGAAGTCACGTCGTAATTTTTCACAACGAACACACCCGATCCAACCCATTGGACCCTAAACTGACATTTTGGTGCATTTCGTACTATTTGGGTACATTCGGGAACGTTTGGATGCCTTACGAACCTCGGTGGAAAATGGGCCGAACTAGTGCAAAAGTTCGTGCCACGAAGTCGCGTCAGAATTATTCGCAATGAACGCACCCTATCCACCCCATTTGTCCCTAAACTGATATTTTGGTGCATTTCATACCATTTGGGTGCAATCGGGACCGTTTGGTTGTCTTACGAAACTCAGTGGAAAACGGGCCGAACTAGTGCAAAAGTTCGTGCCGCGAAGTCACGTCGTAATTTTTCACAACGAACACACCCGATCCAACCCATTGGACCCTAAAATGACGGTTTGGTGTGTTTTGTACCATTTGGGTGCTTTCGGAACCGTTTGGTTGCCTTACGAAACTCGGTGCAAAACGGGCCGAACTAATGCAAATGTTTGAGCCACGAAGTTGCGTTAAAAATTTTCGCAACGAATGCACCCGATCCACCCCATTGGACCTTAAACTGACATTTTGGGTGCATTTCATACCATTTGGGCACATTCGGGACCGTTTGGTTGCCTTACGAAACTCGGTGGAAAACCGGCCGAACTAGTGCAATGTTCGTGCCACGAAGTCGCGTCAGAATTATTCGCAACGAACGCACCCTATCCACCCAATTTGTCTCTAAACTGATGTTTTGGTGCATTTCATAGCATTTGGGTGCATTCGGGACCGTTTGGTTGTCTTACGAAACTAAGTGGAAAACGGGCCCCGAACTAGTTGCAAAAGTTCGTGCCACGAAGTCGCGTCGGAATTTTTCCAAACGAACGCACCCGATCCACTCCATGGACCCTAACTGACGTTTCGTTACGCTTTTCGTACCATTTGGGTGCATTCGGGACCGTTTGGTTGCCTTACGAAACTCGGTGGAAAATGGGTCGAACTAGTGCAAAAGTTGGTGACACGAAGTTGCGTCAGAATTTTTCACAACAAACGCACCCGATCCACCCCATTTGTCCCTAAACTGATGTTTTGGTGCATTTCGTACCATTTGGGCGCATCTAGGACCGTTTGGTTATCTTACGAAACTCATTGCAAAACGGGTTGAACTAGTGCAGAAGTTCGTGCCACGAAGTCGCGTCAGGAATTTTTTATAACGAACGCACCTGATCCACTCCATTGGACCCTAAATTGACGTTCTGGTGCTATTTCATACCATTTTGGGTGCATTCGGAACCGCTTTGGTTGCCTTACGAAACTCGGTGCAAAATGGGCCGAACTAGTGCAAAAGTTCGTGCAGCGAGAGGTCACGTCGTAATTTTTTTCACAACGAACACACCCGATCCAACCCATGGACCCTAAAATGACGGTTTTGGTGCGTTTTGTACCATTTGGGTGCTTTCGGAACCGTTTGGTTGCCTTACGAAACTCGGTGCAAAACGGGCTGAACTAATGCAAATGTTTGAGCCAAGAAGTTGCGTTAGAATTTTTCGCAACGTACGCACCCGATCCACCCCATGGGACCCTAAACTAACATTTGGTGCAATTTCATACCATTTTGGCACCATTGCGGGACCGTCTTGGGTTGCCTTACGAAACTCGGTGGAAAACGGGCCGAACTAGTGCAAATGTTCGTGCCACGAAGTCGCGTCAAAAATTTCGCAACGAACGCACCGATCCACCCATTTGTCCCTAAACTGACGTTTGGTGCGTTCATACCATTTGGGTGCATTCGAGACGTTTGGTTGCCTTACGAAAGTCGGAGGAAAACGGGCCGAATAGTGCAAAAGTTCGTGCCACGAAGTCACGTCAGAATTTTCGCAACAAACGCACCCATCCACCATTGGACCCTAAATTGACGGTTTGGTGCATTTCATACCATTTGGGACATCGTTTGGTTGCCTTACGAAACTCGGGGTAAATGGGCCGAACTAGTGCAAAGTTTGCCACGAAGTTGCGTTAGAATTTTTCGCAATGAACACACCCGATCCACCCCTTTGGACCCTAAAATGATATTTTGTGCATTTTACCATTTGGGCATTCGGGACCGTTTGGTTGCCTTACGAAACTCGGTGGAAAACGGGCCGAACTAGTGCAATGTTCGTGCCACGAAGTCGCATCCGAATTTTTCGCAATGAACGCACCCGATCCACCCCCATTTGTCCCTAAACTGACGTTTTGGTGCGTTTCATACCATTTTGGGTGCATTGGGACCGTTTGGTTGCCTTATGAAACTCGTGGGAAAATGGGTCCCGAACTAGTGCAAAAGTTGGTGCCACGAAGTCACGTCAGAATTTTCGCAACGAACACTCCCGATCCAACCCATTGGATCCCAAACTAACATTTTGGTGTGTTGTGTACCATATGGGTGCATTCGGGACCGCTTTGGTTGTCTTACGAAACTCGGTACAAAACGGGCCAAACCAGTGCCAAAAGTTCGTGCCGCGAAGTCACTTCGGAATTTTTCACAACGAACGCACCCAATCCAACCCATCGGACCCTAAACTGACATTTTGGTGCATTTCGTACTATTTGGGTACATTCGGGAACATTTGGTTGCCTTACGAACCTCGGTGGAAAACGGGCCGAAACTAGTGCAAAAGTTCGTGCCACGAGAGTCGCGTCAGAATTATTCGCAACGAACGCACCCTATCCACCCCATTTGTCCCTAAACTGATATTTTGGTGCATTTCATACCATTTGGGATGCATTCGGGACCGGTTTGGTTGTTCTACTACACACAACCTCAAGTGGAAAACGGGCCGAACTAGAGCAAAAGTTCGTGCCGCGAAGTCACGTCGGAATTTTTCACAACGAACACAACCCGATCCAACCCATTGAACCCTAAAATGACGGTTTGGTGGTGTCCTTGTACCATTTGGGTGCATTCGGAACCGTTGGTTGCCTTACGAAACTCGGTGCAAAACGGGCCGAAACTAGTGCAAATGTTTGCCACGAAGTTGCGTTAGAATTTTTCGCAACGAACGCACCCGATCCACCCCATTGGGACCTAAACTGACATTTTGGTGCATTTCATACCATTTGGGCACATTCGGGA
>NW_024376634.1:0-36399 GCF_016808335.1 Panicum virgatum
GCTGGGGTTTGCTCCCGATCTTTCGATGAGAGTGGGGGATAACTCGATTTGAGGAGGATCGACGTTGTGCTGCCCGACTACAACACCACAAGGGCTGCGCTGCGCCCTTAGCGACAGTTACACCGCTCCAATTTGTGTTGTTCTTGCTGTGCCAAGAACAACCTTGAACCTGCAAGCAAATCGAAGAACAAGCAAGAACAAGTGGACAAGCAAACAGCACACGGACCTTGCCCAAAGGAAATCTGATACACACGAAGTTGGGATTCTGAATCAAGCAAATCGGGTGGTCTAATCGACACACGCGTTTACAAGGAAGTAGCAGCAGCTAAACTTACAACCAAACAAAACCCAAGTCTCAAATGGTGGCTGCTGGTGGTTTATATAGGTGGGGGAGCAGCCAAGAGGCGTGGGGGGTGTAAACCCTAACTTAAAATGGGCCCCTAGTGGGCTGAACTAGATACAAGGGCCTCAGCCCAAGACTGGAAGACTGAACGTCATTTTGGCGATTCTGCTTAGCTCCTTTGGAATTTCATCTTGAGGTTGGATCCATCTGAAAGTAGACTTCAGGAGCTTTCCAACAAGTACTCAAGGGCTTCAAACAATATTCAGAGCTAAGAGTTATGGCCTTCCGAAGTTGCCCCTTCCTGGAGGTCCGAACTGGTATGGTCCGATCTGATCATCCACACTCGCTTTCTTGTCGTGTTTGCTCTCCCTCCAATCTGGTTCATGTCCCAAGTCCCTAAGAATAAGAAAAGCATCACAAGAATTTAGTAGTACCCCATTCATGGATGATGGTTTATGGACAGCGAGGAACGAGTTTACCTGATAATTTAGCTCTCGTGCACGAGCTCTTGTCATTGGTCCTTGCTGCGTAGTAGGCATGGGTGTATCATTGGGAGGGATGTCCTCATCACGTTGGGAAAAAATCTCACGTGACTTCGTGGCACGAACTTTTGCACTAGTTCGGCCCGTTTTGCACCAAGTTTCGTAAGGCAACCAAACGGTCCCAAATGCACACAAGTAGTATGAAACACACCAAAATGTTAGTTTTGGGTCCAATGGGTTGGATCGGGTGCCATCATCGCGAAAAATTCCGATGCGACTTCGTGGCACGAACTTTTGCACTAGTTCGGCCCGTTTTGCACCAAGTTCCTAAGGCAACCAAACGGTCTCAAATGCACCCAAAAAGTACGAAACGCACTAAAACATCAGTTTAGTGTCCTATAAGGTGGATCGTGTGTGTTCGTTGCGAAAATTTCCGACGCGACTTCGTGGCACGAACTTTTGCACTAGTTCGGCCCGTTTTGCACCGAGTTCTGTAAGGCAACCGAACGGTCCCAAATGCACCCAAATAGTACAAAACTCACCAAAATGTCAGTTTAGGGTCAAATGGGGTGGATCGGGTGCGTTCGTTGCGAAACATTCCGATGTGACTTCGTGGCACGAACTTTTGCACTAGTTCGGCCTGTTTTGCACCGATTTTCGTAAGGCAACCAAACGGTCCCTAATGCACCCAAATAGTACGTAATGCACCAAAACGCTAGTTGTGGGTCCAATGGGGTGGATCGGGTGCGTTCGTCGCAAAAAATTCCGAAGCGATTTCGTGGCCCGAACTTTTGCACTAGTTCGGCCCATTTTGCACCGAGTTCCGTAAGGCAACCGAATGGTCCCTAATGCACCCAAATAGTACGAAACGCACCAAAACGTTAGTTTAGGGTCCAATGGGGTGGATCGGGTGTCTTCGTTGTGAAAAATTCAGATGTGACCTAGTGGCACGAACTTTTGCACTAGTTCGGCCCGCTTTGCACCGAGTTTCGTAAGGCAACCAAACGGTCCCAAATGCACCCAAATAGTACAAAACGCACCAAAACGTCAGTTTAGCGTGCAATGGGGTGGATCGGGTGCCTTCGTCGTGAAAAATTCCAATGCGACCTCGTGGCACGAACTTTTGCACTTATTCGGCCCGTTTTGCACCGAGTTCCATAGGGCACCCAAACAGTCCCAAATGCACGCAAATAGTATGAAACACACCAAAACGTCAGTTTAGGGTCCAATGGGGTGGATCGGGTTTGTCCGTTCCGAAAAATTCCGACTCGACTTCAAGGCGCGAACTTTTGCACTAGTTTGATCCGTTTTGCACCGCCATAGGACACCCAAACGGTCCCTAGTATGAAACGCACGAAAATGCTAGTTTAGGGTCCAATGGGGTGGATCGGGTGCGTTCGTTACGAAAAATTCCGACGCGACTTTGTGGCACGAACTTTTGCACTAGTTCGGCCCATTTTGCACTAAGTTACGTAAGGCAACCGAACGGTCCCAGATGCACCCAAATAATACGAAACACACCAAAATGTTAGTTTAGGGACCAATGGGGTGGATCGGGTGCGTTCGTTGCGAAAAATTCAAACGCGACTTCGTGGCACGAACTTTTGCACTAGTTCGGCCCGCTTTGCACCGAGTTTCGTAAGGCAACCAAACGGTCCCAAATGCATCAAAATAGAATGAAACACACCAAAACGTCAGGTTAGGGTCCAATGGTGTGGATCGGGTGCCTTCATCGCGAAAAATTTCGTTGCGACTTCGTGGCACGAACTTTTGCACTAGTTCGGCCCGTTTTGCACCAAGTTCCGAAAGGCAACCAAACAGTCTCAAATGCACCCAAATAGTACGGAACACACTAAAACAACAGTTTAGGGTCCTATAAGGTGGATCATGTGCGTTCGTTGGGAAAAATTCTCACGTGACTTCGTGGCACGAACTTTTGCACTAGTTCGGCCCGTTTTGCACCGAGTTTCGTAAGGTAACCAAACGGTCCCTAATGCACCCAAATAGTATGGAACGAACTAAAACATCAGTTTAGGGTCCCATAAGGTGGACCGTGTGCGTTCGTTGCGAAAAATTCCTACGCGACTTCGTGGCACGAACTTTTGCACTAGTTCGGCCCGTTTTGCACCGAGTTCTGTAAGGCAACCGAACGGTCCCAAATGCACCCAAGTAGTACGAAACGCACCCAAATGTTAGTTTAGGGTCCAATGGGGTGGATCGGGTGTGTTCGTTGCGAAAAAATCCGACGCGACTCCGTGGCACGAACTTTTGCACTAGTTAGGCCCGTTTTGCACCGAGTTCCATAAGATAACCGAACGGTCCCAAATGCACCCAAGTAGTACGAAACGCACCAAAATGTCAGTTTAGGGTCCAATGGTGTGGATCGGGTTTGTTCGTTCTGAAAAATTCCGACTCGACTTCATGGCGCGAACTTTTGCACAAGTCTGATCCGTTTTGCACCGCCATAGGGCACCCAAACGGTCCCTAGTATGAAACGCACGAAAACGCCAGTTTAGGGTCCAATGGGGTGGATCGGGTGCGTTCGTTCCGAAAAATTCCGATGCGACTTTGTGGCACGAACTTTTGCACTAGTTCGGCCCATTTTGCACTAAGTTACGTAAGGCACCCGAACGGTCCCAGATGCACCCAAATAATACGAAACACACCAAAACGTTAGTTTAGGGTCCAATGGGGTGGATCGGGTGCGTTCGTTGCGAAAAATTCAAACGCGACTTCGTGGCACGAACTTTTGCACTAGTTCGGCCCATTTTGCACCGAGTTCTGTAAGGCAACCGAACGGTCCCAAATGCACCCAAATAGTACAAAACTCACCAAAATGTCAGTTTAGGGTCAAATGGGGTGGATCGGGTGCGTTCGTTGCGAAACATTCCGATGTGACTTCGTGGCACGAACTTTTGCACTAGTTCGGCCTGTTTTGCACCGATTTTCGTAAGGCAACCAAACGGTCCCTAATGCACCCAAATAGTACGTAATGCACCAAAACGCTAGTTGTGGGTCCAATGGGGTGGATCGGGTGCGTTCGTCGCAAAAAATTCCGAAGCGATTTCGTGGCCCGAACTTTTGCACTAGTTCGGCCCATTTTGCACCGAGTTCCGTAAGGCAACCGAATGGTCCCTAATGCACCCAAATAGTACGAAACGCACCAAAACGTTAGTTTAGGGTCCAATGGGGTGGATCGGGTGTCTTCGTTGTGAAAAATTCAGATGCGACCTAGTGGCACGAACTTTTGCACTAGTTCGGCCCGCTTTCCACCGAGTTTCGTAAGGCAACCAACGGTCCCAAATGCACCCAAATAGTACGAAACGCACCAAAACATCAGTTTAGGGTCCAATGGGGTGGATTGGGTGCCTTTGTCGTGAAAAAATCTGATGCGACTTCGTGGCACGAACTTTTGCAGTAGTTCGGCCCGTTTTGCACCAAGTTCCTAAGGCAACCAAACGGTGTTACGTCAGGCAACCGAACGGTCCCAAATGCAAACAAATAATTCGAAACGCACCAAAATGTTAGTTTAGGGTCCAATGGGGTGGATCGGGTGCGTTCGTTGCAAAAAATTCCGATGCGACTTCGTGGCACGAACTTTTGCACTAGTTCGGCCCGTTTTGCACCAAGTTCCGTAAGGCAACCAAACAGTCTCAAATACACCCAAATAGTATGGAACTCACTAAAACATCAGTTTAGGGTCCTATAAGGTGGATCGTGTGCGTTCGTTGGGAAAAATTCTCACGTGACTTCGTGGCACGAACTTTTGCACTAGTTCGGCCCGTTTTGCACCGAGTTTCGTAAGACAACCAAATGGTCCCAAATGCACCCAAGTAGTACGAAACGCACCAAAATGTTAGTTTAGGGTCAGATGGGTTGGATCTGGTGCCTTCATCGCGAAAAATTCCGATGCGACTTCGTGGCACGAACTTTTGCACTAGTTCGGCCCGTTTTGCACCAAGTTCCCAAGGCAACCAAACGGTCTCAAATGCACCCAAATAGTACGAAACGCATTAAAACATCAGTTTAGTGTTCTATAAGGTGGATTGTGTGTGTTCGTTGCGAAAATTTCCGACGCGACTTCGTGGCACGAACTTTTGCACTAGTTCGGCCCGTTTTGCACCGAGTTCTGTAAGGCAACCGAACGGTCCCAAATGCACCCAAATAGTACAAAACTCACCAAAATGTATGTCTAGGGTCAAATGGGGTGGATCGGGTGCGTTCGTAGCGAAACATTCCGACGTGACTTCGTGGCACGAATTTTTGCACTAGTTCGGCCTGTTTTGCACCGATTTTCATAAGAAAACCAAACGGTCCCTAATGCACCCAAATAGCACGTAATGCACCAAAACGTTAGTTTAGGGTCCAATGGGGTGGATCGGGTGCGTTCGTTGCGAAAAATTCCGATGCGACTTCGTGGCACGAACTTTTGCACTAGTTCGGCCCGTTTTGCACCAAGTTCCGTAAGGCAACCAAACAGTCTCAAATGCACCCAAATAGTACGGAACACACTAAAACATCAGTTTAGGGTCCTATAAGGTGGATCGTGTGCGTTCATTGGGAAAATTCTCAAGTGACTTCGTGGCAAGAACTTTTGCACTAGTTCGGCCCGTTTTGCACCGAGTTTCGTAAGGCAACCAAACGGTCTCAAATGCACCCAAGTAGTACGAAATGCACCAAAATGTTAGTTTAGGGTCCAATGGGTTGGATCGGGTGCCTTCATCGTGAAAAATTCCGATGCGACTTCGTGGCACGAACTTTTGCTCTAGTTCGGCCCGTTTTGCACCAAGTTCCAAGGGCAACCAAACGGTCTCAAATGCACCCAAATAGTACGGAACACACTAATACATCAGTTTAGGGTTCTATAAGGTAGATCGAGTGCGTTCGTTGGGAAAAATTCTCACGTGACTTCGTGGCACGAACTTTTGCACTAGTTCGGCCCGTTTTGTACCGAGTTTCGTAAGGCAACCAAACAGTCCCAAATGCACCCACGTAGTACGAAACGCAGCAAAATGTTAGTTTAGGGTCCAATGGGTTGTATCGGGTGCCTTCATCGCGAAAAATTCCCATGCGACTTCGTGGCACGAACTTTTGCACTAGTTCGGCCCGTTTTGCACCAAGATCCTAAGGCAACCAAACAGTCTCAAATGCACCCAAATAGTACGAAACGCACTAAAACATCAATTTATTGTCCTATAAGGTGGATCGTGTGTGTTCGTTGCGAAAATTTCCGACGCGACTTCGTGGCACGAACTTTTGCACTAGTTCGGCCCGTTTTGCGCCGAGTTGCGTAAGGCAACCGAACGGTCCCAAATGCACCCAAATAGTACAAAACTCACCAAAATGTCTGTTTAGGGTCAAATGGGGTGGATCGGGTGCGTTCGTAGCGAAACATTCCGACGTGACTTCGTGGCACGAACTTTTGCACTAGTTCAGCCTGATTTGCACCGATTTTCGTAAGGCAACCAAACGGTCCCTAATGCACCCAAATAGTACATAATGCACCAAAACGTTAGTTGAGGGTCCAATGGGGTGGATCGGGTGCGTTCGTCGCAAAAAATTCCGAAGCGATTTCATGGCACGAACTTTTGCACTAGTTCGGCCCATTTTGCACCGAGTTCCGAAAGGCAACCGAACGGTCCCTAATGCACCCAAATAGTACGAAACGCACCAAAACGTTAGTTTAGGGTCCAATGGGGTGGATCGGGTGCCTTCGCCGTGAAAAATTCAGATGCGACCTAGTGGCACGAACTTTTGCACTAGTTCGGCCCGCTTTGCACCGAGTTTCGTAAGGCAACCAAACGGTCCCAAATGCACCCAAATAGTACGAAACGCACCAAAACATCAGTTTAGCATGCAATGGGGTGGATCGGGTGCCTTCGTCGTGAAAAATTCCAATGCGACCTCGTGGCACGAACTTTTGCACTTATTCGGCCCGTTTTGCACCGAGTTCCATAGGGCACCCAAACAGTCCCAAATGCACGCAAATAGTATGAAACACACCAAAACGTCAGTTTAGGGTCCAATGGGGTGGATCGGGTTTGTCCGTTCCGAAAAATTCCGACTCGACTTCAAGGCGCGAACTTTTGCACTAGTTTGATCCGTTTTGCACCGCCATAGGGCACCCAAACGGTCCCTAGTATGAAACGCACGAAAATGCTAGTTTAGGGTCCAATGGGGTGGATCGGGTGCGTTCGTTACGAAAAATTCCGACGCGACTTTGTGGCACGAACTTTTGCACTAGTTCGGCCCATTTTGCACTAAGTTACGTAAGGCAACCGAACGGACCCAGATGCACCCAAATAATACGAAACACACCAAAACGTTAGTTTAGGGACCAATGGGGTGGATCGGGTGCGTTCGTTGCGAAAAATTCAAACGCGACTTCGTGGCACGAACTTTTGCACTAGTTCGGCCCGCTTTGCACCGAGTTTCGTAAGGCAACCAAACGGTCCCAAATGCATCAAAATAGAATGAAACACACCAAAACGTCAGGTTAGGGTCCAATGGTGTGGATCGGGTGCCTTCATCGTGAAAAATTTCGTTGCGACTTCGTGGCACGAACTTTTGCACTAGTTCGGCCCGTTTTGCACCAAGTTCCGAAAGGCAACCAAATAGTCTCAAATGCACCCAAATAGTACGGAACACACTAAAACAACAGTTTAGGGTCCTATAACGTGGATCATGTGTGTTCGTTGGGAAAAATTCTCACGTGACTTCGTGGCACGAACTTTTGCACTAGTTCGGCCCGTTTTGCACCGAGTTTCGTAAGGTAACCAAACGGTCCCTAATGCACCCAAATAGTATGGAACGAACTAAAACATCAGTTTAGGGTCCCATAAGGTGGACCGTGTGCGTTCGTTGCGAAAAATTCCTACGCGACTTCGTGGCACGAACTTTTGCACTAGTTCGGCCCGTTTTGCACCGAGTTCTGTAAGGCAACCGAACGGTCCCAAATGCACCCAAGTAGTACGAAACGCACCCAAATGTTAGTTTAGGGTCCAATGGGGTGGATCGGGTGTGTTCGTTGCGAAAAATTCCAACGCGACTTCGTGGCACGAACTTTTGCACTAATTAGGCCCGTTTTGCACCGAGTTCCGTAAGATAACCGAACGGTCCCAAATGCACCCAAGTAGTACGAAATGCACCAAAATGTCAGTTTAGGGTCCAATGGTGTGGATCGGGTTTGTTCGTTCTGAAAAATTCCGACTCGACTTCATGGCGCGAACTTTTGCACAAGTTTGATCCGTTTTGCACCGCCATAGGGCACCCAAACGGTCCCTAGTATGAAACGCATGAAAACGCCAGTTTAGGGTCCAATGGGGTGGATCGGGTGCGTTCGTTCCGAAAAATTCCGACGCGACTTTGTGGCACGAACTTTTGCACTAGTTCGGCCTATTTTGCACTAAGTTACGTAAGGCAACCGAACGGTCCCAGATGCACCCAAATAATACGAAACACACCGAAATGTTAGTTTAGAGTCCAATGGGGTGGATCGGGTGCGTTCGTTGCAAAAAATTCAAACGCGACTTCGTGGCACGAACTTTTGCACTAGTTCGGCCCGCTTTGCACCGAGTTTCGTAAGGCTACCAAACGGCCCCAAATGCATCAAAATAGAATGAAACACACCAAAACGTCAGGTTAGGGTCCAATGGGGTGGATCGGGTGCCTTCATCGCGAAAAATTCCGATGCGACTTCGTGGCACGAACTTTTGCACTAGTTCGGCCCGTTTTGCACCAAGTTCCGAAAGGCAACCAAACAGTCTCAAATGCACCCAAATAGTACGGAACACAGTAAAACATCAGTTTAGGGTCCTATAAGGTGGATCATGTGCGTTCGTTGCGAAAAATTCTCACGTGACTTCGTGGCACGAACTTTTGCACTAGTTCGGCCCGTTTTGCACCAAGTTCCGAAAGGCAACCAAACAGTCTCAAATGCACCCAAATAGTACGGAACACAGTAAAACATCAGTTTAGGGTCCTATAAGGTGGATCATGTGCGTTCGTTGGGAAAAATTTCACGTGACTTCGTGGCACGAACTTTTGCACTAGTTCGGCCCGTTTTGCACCGAGTTTCGTAAGGTAACCAAACGGTCCCTAATGCACCCAAATAGTACGGAACGCACTAAAACATCAGTTTAGGGTTCCATAAGGTGGATTGTGTGCGTTCGTTGCGAAAAATTCCGACGCGACTTCGTGGCACGAACTTTTGCAATAGTTCGGCCCGTTTTGCACCGTGTTCTGTAAGGCAACCGAACGGCCAAAATGCACCCAAGTAGTACGAAACACACCCAAACGTTAGTTTAGGGTCCAATGGGGTGAATCGGGTGTGTTCGTTGCGAAAAATTCCGATGCGACTTCGTGGCACGAACTTTTGCACTAGTTCGGCCCGTTTTGCACCAAGTTCCGAAAGGCAACAATACAGTCTCAAATGCACCCAAATAGTACGGAACACAGTAAAACATCAGTTTAGGGTCCTATAAGGTGGATCATGTGCGTTCGTTGGGAAAAATTCTCACGTGACTTCGTGGCACGAACTTTTGCACTAGTTCGGCCCGTTTTGCACCGAGTTTCGTAAGGTAACCAAACAGTCCCTAATGCACCCAAATAGTACGGAACGCACTAAAACATCAGTTTAGGGTTCCATAAGGTGGATTGTGTGCGTTCGTTGCGAAAAATTCCTACGCGACTTCGTGGCACGAACTTTTGCAATAGTTCGGCCCGTTTTGCACCGAGTTCTGTAAGGCAACCGAACTGTCCCAAATGCACCCAAGTAGTACGAAACGCACCCAAACGTTAGTTTAGGGTCCAATGGGGTGGATCGGGTGTGTTCGTTGCGAAAAATTCCGACGCGACTTTGTGGCACGAACTTTTGCACTAGTTAGGCCCGTTTTGCACCGAGTTCCGTAAGATAACCGAACGGTCCCAAATGCACCCAAGTAGTACGAAACGCACCAAAATGTCAGTTTAGGGTCCAATGGTGTGGATCGGGTTTGTTCGTTCTGAAAAATTCCGACTCGACTTCATGGCGCGAACTTTTGCACAAGTTTGATCCGTTTTGCACCGCCATAGGGCACCCAAACGGTCCCTAGTATGAAACGCACGAAAACGCCAGTTTAGGGTCCAATGGGGTGGATCGGGTGCGTTCGTTCCGAAAAATTCCGATGCGACTTTGTGGCACGAACTTTTGCACTAGTTCGGCCCATTTTGCACTAAGTTACGTAAGGCACCCGAACGGTCCCAGATGCACCCAAATAATACGAAACACACCAAAACATTAGTTTAGGGTCCAATGGGGTGGATCGGGTGCGTTCGTTGTGAAAAATTCAAACGCGACTTCGTGGCACGAACTTTTGCACTAGTTCGGCCCGCTTTGCACCGAGTTTCGTAAGGCAACCAAACGGTCCCAAATGCATCAAAATAGAATGAAACACACCAAAACGTCAGGTTAGGGTCCAATGGGGTGGATCGGGTGCCTTCATCGCGAAAAATTCCGATGCGACTTCGTGGCACGAACTTTTGCACTAGTTCGGCCCGTTTTGCACCAAGTTCCGAAAGGCAACAATACAGTCTCATATGCACCCAAATAGTACGGAACACAGTAAAACATCAGTTTAGGGTCCTATAAGGTGGATCATGTGCGTTCGTTGGGAAAAATTCTCACGTGACTTCGTGGCACGAACTTTTGCACTAGTTCGGCCCGTTTTGCACCGAGTTTTGTAAGGTAACCAAACAGTCCCTAATGCACCCAAATAGTACGGAACGCACTAAAACATCAGTTTAGGGTTCCATAAGGTGGATTGTGTGCGTTCGTTGCGAAAAATTCCTACGCGACTTCGTGGCACGAACTTTTGCAATAGTTCGGCCCGTTTTGCACCGAGTTCTGTAAGGCAACCGAACGGCCAAAATGCACCCAAGTAGTACGAAACGCACCCAAACGTTAGTTTAGGGTCCAATGGGGTGGATCGGGTGTGTTCGTTGCCAAAAATTCCGACGCGACTTCGTGGCACGAACTTTTGCACTAGTTAGGCCCGTTTTGCACCGAGTTCCGTAAGATAACCGAACGGTCCCAAATGCACCCAAGTAGTACGAAACGCACCAAAATATCAGTTTAGGGTCCAATGGTGTGGATCGGGTTTGTTCGTTCTGAAAAATTCCGACTCGACTTCATGGCGCGAAGTTTTGCACAAGTTTGATCCGTTTTGCACCGCCATAGGGCACCCAAACGGTCCCTAGTATGAAACGCACGAAAACGCCAGTTTAGGGTCCAATGGGGTGGATCGGGTGCGTTCGTTCCAAAAAATTCCGACGCGACTTTGTGGCACGAACTTTTGCACTAGTTCGGCCCAATTTGCACTAAGTTACGTAAGGCAACCGAACGGTCCCAGATGCACCCAAATAATACGAAACACACCAAAACGTTAGTTTAGGGTCCAATGGGGTGGATCGGGTGCGTTCGTTGCGAAAAATTCAAACGCGACTTCGTGGCACGAACTTTTGCACTAGTTCGGCCCGCTTTGCACCGAGTTTCGTAAGGCAACCAAACGGTCCCAAATGCATCAAAATAGAATGAAACACACCAAAACGTCAGGTTAGGGTCCAATGGGGTGGATCGGGTGCCTTCATCGCGAAAAATTCCGATGCGACTTCGTGGCACGAACTTTTGCACTAGTTCGGCCCGTTTTGCACCAAGTTCCGAAAGGCAACCAAACAGTCTCAAATGCACCCAAATAGTACGGAACACAGTAAAACATCAGTTTAGGGTCCTATAAGGTGGATCATGTGCGTTCGTTGGGAAAAATTCTCACGTGACTTCGTGGCACGAACTTTTGCACTAGTTCGGCCGTTTTGCACCGAGTTTCGTAAGGTAACCAAACGGTCCCTAATACACCCAAATAGTACGGAACGCACTAAAATATCAGTTTAGGGTTCCATAAGGTGGATTGTGTGCGTTCGTTGCGAAAAATTCCTACGCGACTTCGTGGCACGAACTTTTGCAATAGTCCGGCCCGTTTTGCACCGAGTTCTGTAAGGCAACCGAACGGTCCCAAATGCACCCAAGTAGTACGAAACGCACCCAAACGTTAGTTTAGGGTCCAATGGGGTGGATCGGGTGTGTTCGTTGCGAAAAATTCCGACGCGACTTCGTGGCACAAACTTTTGCACTAGTTAGGCCCGTTTTGCACCGAGTTCCGTAAGATAACCGAACGGTCCCAAATGCACCCAAGTAGTACAAAACGCACCAAAATGTCAGTTTAGGGTCCAATGGTGTGGATCGGGTTTGTTCGTTCTGAAAAATTCCGACTCGACTTCATGGCGCGAACTTTTGCACAAGTTTGATCCGTTTTGCACCGCCATAGGGCACCCAAACGGTCCCTAGTATGAAACGCACGAAAACGCCAGTTTAGGGTCCAATGGGGTGGATCGGGTGCGTTCGTTCCGAAAAATTCCGACGCGACTTTGTGGCACGAACTTTTGCACTAGTTCGGCCCATTTTGCACTAAGTTACGTAAGGCAACCGAACGATCCCAGATGCACCCAAATAATACGAAACGCACCAAAACGTTAGTTTAGGGTCCAATGGGGTGGATCGGGTGCGTTCGTTGTGAAAAATTCAGACGCGACTTCGTGGCACGAACTTTTGCACTAGTTCGGCCTGCTTTGCACCGAGTTTCGTAAGGCAACCGAATGGTCCCAAATGCACCAAAATAGTATGAAACACACCAAAACTTTAGTTTAGGGTCCAATGGGGTGGATCGGGTGCGTTCGTTCCGAAAAATTCCGACGCGACTTTGTGGCACGAACTTTTGCACTAGTTCGGCCCATTTTGCACTAAGTTACGTAAGGCAACCGAACGGTCCCAGATGCACCCAAATAATACGAAACACACCAAAACGTTAGTTTAGGGTCCAATGGGGTGGATCGGGTGCGTTCGTTGCGAAAAATTCAAACGCGACTTCGTGGCACGAACTTTTGCACTAGTTCGGCCCGCTTTGCCCCTAGTTTCGTAAGGCAACCAAACGGTCCCAAATGCATAAAAATAGAATGAAACACACCAAAACGTCAGGTTAGGGTCCAATGGGGTGGATCGGGTGCCTTCATCGCGAAACATTCCGATGCGACTTCGTGGCACGAACTTTTGCACTAGTTCGGCCCGTTTTGCACCAAGTTCCGAAAGGCAACCAAACAGTCTCAAATGCACCCAAATAGTACGGAACACAGTAAAACATCAGTTTAGGGTCCTATAAGGTGGATCATGTGCGTTCGTTGGGAAAAATTCTCACGTGACTTCGTGGCACGAACTTTTGCACTAGTTCGGCCCGTTTTGCACCGAGTTTCGTAAGGTAACCAAACGGTCCCTAATGCACCCAAATAGTACGGAACGCACTAAAACATCAGTTTAGGGTTCCATAAGGTGGATTGTGTGCGTTCGTTGCGAAAAATTCCTATGTGACTTCATGGCACGAACTTTTGCAATAGTCCGGCCCGTTTTGCACCGAGTTCTGTAAGGCAACCGAACGGTCCCAAATGCACCCAAGTAGTACGAAACGCACGCAAACATTAGTTTAGGGTCCAATGGGGTGGATCGTGTGTGTTCGTTGCGAAAAATTCCGACGCGACTCCGTGGCACGAACTTTTGCACTAGTTAGGCCCGTTTTGCACCGAGTTCCGTAAGATAACCGAACGGTCCCAAATGCACCCAAGTAGTACGAAACGCACCAAAATGTCAGTTTAGGGTCCAATGGTGTGGATCGGGTTTGTTCGTTCTGAAAAATTCCGACTCGACTTCATGGCGCGAACTTCTGCACAAGTCTGATCCGTTTTGCACCGCCATAGGGCACCCAAACGGTCCCTAGTATGAAACGCACGAAAACGCCAGTTTAGGGTCCAATGGGGTGGATCGGGTGCGTTCGTTCCGAAAAATTCCGATGCGACTTTGTGGCACGAACTTTTGCACTAGTTCGGCCCATTTTGCACTAAGTTACGTAAGGCACCCGAACGGTCCCAGATGCACCCAAATAATACGAAACACACCAAAACGTTAGTTTAGGGTCCAATGGGGTGGATCGGGTGTGTTCGTTGCGAAAAATTCAAACGCGACTTCGTGGCACGAACTTTTGCACTAGTTCGGCCCGCTTTGCACCGAGTTTCGTAAGGCAACCAAACGGTCCCAAATGCATCAAAATAGAATGAAACACACCAAAACGTCAGGTTAGGGTCCAATGGGGTGGATCGGGTGCCTTCATCGCGAAAAATTCCGATGCGACTTCGTGGCACGAACTTTTGCACTAGTTCGGCCCGTTTTGCACCAAGTTCCGAAAGGCAACCAAACAGTCTCAAATGCACCCAAATAGTACGGAACACAGTAAAACATCAGTTTAGGGTCCTATAAGGTGGATCATGTGCGTTCGTTGCGAAAAATTCTCACGTGACTTCGTGGCACGAACTTTTGCACTAGTTCGGCCCGTTTTGCACCAAGTTCCGAAAGGCAACCAAACAGTCTCAAATGCACCCAAATAGTACGGAACACAGTAAAACATCAGTTTAGGGTCCTATAAGGTGGATCATGTGCGTTCGTTGGGAAAAATTTCACGTGACTTCGTGGCACGAACTTTTGCACTAGTTCGGCCCGTTTTGCACCGAGTTTCGTAAGGTAACCAAACGGTCCCTAATGCACCCAAATAGTACGGAACGCACTAAAACATCAGTTTAGGGTTCCATAAGGTGGATTGTGTGCGTTCGTTGCGAAAAATTCCTACGCGACTTCGTGGCACGAACTTTTGCAATAGTTCGGCCCGTTTTGCACCGTGTTCTGTAAGGCAACCGAACGGCCAAAATGCACCCAAGTAGTACGAAACACACCCAAACGTTAGTTTAGGGTCCAATGGGGTGAATCGGGTGTGTTCGTTGCGAAAAATTCCGATGCGACTTCGTGGCACGAACTTTTGCACTAGTTCGGCCCGTTTTGCACCAAGTTCCGAAAGGCAACAATACAGTCTCAAATGCACCCAAATAGTACGGAACACAGTAAAACATCAGTTTAGGGTCCTATAAGGTGGATCATGTGCGTTCGTTGGGAAAAATTCTCACGTGACTTCGTGGCACGAACTTTTGCACTAGTTCGGCCCGTTTTGCACCGAGTTTCGTAAGGTAACCAAACAGTCCCTAATGCACCCAAATAGTACGGAACGCACTAAAACATCAGTTTAGGGTTCCATAAGGTGGATTGTGTGCGTTCGTTGCGAAAAATTCCTACGCGACTTCGTGGCACGAACTTTTGCAATAGTTCGGCCCGTTTTGCACCGAGTTCTGTAAGGCAACCGAACTGTCCCAAATGCACCCAAGTAGTACGAAACGCACCCAAACGTTAGTTTAGGGTCCAATGGGGTGGATCGGGTGTGTTCGTTGCGAAAAATTCCGACGCGACTTTGTGGCACGAACTTTTGCACTAGTTAGGCCCGTTTTGCACCGAGTTCCGTAAGATAACCGAACGGTCCCAAATGCACCCAAGTAGTACGAAACGCACCAAAATGTCAGTTTAGGGTCCAATGGTGTGGATCGGGTTTGTTCGTTCTGAAAAATTCCGACTCGACTTCATGGCGCGAACTTTTGCACAAGTTTGATCCGTTTTGCACCGCCATAGGGCACCCAAACGGTCCCTAGTATGAAACGCACGAAAACGCCAGTTTAGGGTCCAATGGGGTGGATCGGGTGCGTTCGTTCCGAAAAATTCCGATGCGACTTTGTGGCACGAACTTTTGCACTAGTTCGGCCCATTTTGCACTAAGTTACGTAAGGCACCCGAACGGTCCCAGATGCACCCAAATAATACGAAACACACCAAAACATTAGTTTAGGGTCCAATGGGGTGGATCGGGTGCGTTCGTTGTGAAAAATTCAAACGCGACTTCGTGGCACGAACTTTTGCACTAGTTCGGCCCGCTTTGCACCGAGTTTCGTAAGGCAACCAAACGGTCCCAAATGCATCAAAATAGAATGAAACACACCAAAACGTCAGGTTAGGGTCCAATGGGGTGGATCGGGTGCCTTCATCGCGAAAAATTCCGATGCGACTTCGTGGCACGAACTTTTGCACTAGTTCGGCCCGTTTTGCACCAAGTTCCGAAAGGCAACAATACAGTCTCATATGCACCCAAATAGTACGGAACACAGTAAAACATCAGTTTAGGGTCCTATAAGGTGGATCATGTGCGTTCGTTGGGAAAAATTCTCACGTGACTTCGTGGCACGAACTTTTGCACTAGTTCGGCCCGTTTTGCACCGAGTTTTGTAAGGTAACCAAACAGTCCCTAATGCACCCAAATAGTACGGAACGCACTAAAACATCAGTTTAGGGTTCCATAAGGTGGATTGTGTGCGTTCGTTGCGAAAAATTCCTACGCGACTTCGTGGCACGAACTTTTGCAATAGTTCGGCC
Organism: Panicum virgatum; assembly: GCF_016808335.1. Classification (NCBI taxonomy): domain Eukaryota; kingdom Viridiplantae; phylum Streptophyta; class Magnoliopsida; order Poales; family Poaceae; genus Panicum; species Panicum virgatum. Next base: position 16,265 of record NW_024376634.1, read on the forward strand.
CGTTTTGCACCGAGTTCTGTAAGGCAACCGAACGGCCCAAATGCACCCAAGTAGTACGAAACGCACCCAAACGTTAGTTTAGGGTCCAATGGGGTGGATCGGGTGTGTTCGTTGCCAAAAATTCCGACGCGACTTCGTGGCACGAACTTTTGCACTAGTTAGGCCCGTTTTGCACCGAGTTCCGTAAGATAACCGAACGGTCCCAAATGCACCCAAGTAGTACGAAACGCACCAAAATATCAGTTTAGGGTCCAATGGTGTGGATCGGGTTTGTTCGTTCTGAAAAATTCCGACTCGACTTCATGGCGCGAAGTTTTGCACAAGTTTGATCCGTTTTGCACCGCCATAGGGCACCCAAACGGTCCCTAGTATGAAACGCACGAAAACGCCAGTTTAGGGTCCAATGGGGTGGATCGGGTGCGTTCGTTCCAAAAAATTCCGACGCGACTTTGTGGCACGAACTTTTGCACTAGTTCGGCCCAATTTGCACTAAGTTACGTAAGGCAACCGAACGGTCCCAGATGCACCCAAATAATACGAAACACACCAAAACGTTAGTTTAGGGTCCAATGGGGTGGATCGGGTGCGTTCGTTGCGAAAAATTCAAACGCGACTTCGTGGCACGAACTTTTGCACTAGTTCGGCCCGCTTTGCACCGAGTTTCGTAAGGCAACCAAACGGTCCCAAATGCATCAAAATAGAATGAAACACACCAAAACGTCAGGTTAGGGTCCAATGGGGTGGATCGGGTGCCTTCATCGCGAAAAATTCCGATGCGACTTCGTGGCACGAACTTTTGCACTAGTTCGGCCCGTTTTGCACCAAGTTCCGAAAGGCAACCAAACAGTCTCAAATGCACCCAAATAGTACGGAACACAGTAAAACATCAGTTTAGGGTCCTATAAGGTGGATCATGTGCGTTCGTTGGGAAAAATTCTCACGTGACTTCGTGGCACGAACTTTTGCACTAGTTCGGCCGTTTTGCACCGAGTTTCGTAAGGTAACCAAACGGTCCCTAATGCACCCAAATAGTACGGAACGCACTAAAATATCAGTTTAGGGTTCCATAAGGTGGATTGTGTGCGTTCGTTGCGAAAAATTCCTACGCGACTTCGTGGCACGAACTTTTGCAATAGTCCGGCCCGTTTTGCACCGAGTTCTGTAAGGCAACCGAACGGTCCCAAATGCACCCAAGTAGTACGAAACGCACCCAAACGTTAGTTTAGGGTCCAATGGGGTGGATCGGGTGTGTTCGTTGCGAAAAATTCCGACGCGACTTCGTGGCACAAACTTTTGCACTAGTTAGGCCCGTTTTGCACCGAGTTCCGTAAGATAACCGAACGGTCCCAAATGCACCCAAGTAGTACAAAACGCACCAAAATGTCAGTTTAGGGTCCAATGGTGTGGATCGGGTTTGTTCGTTCTGAAAAATTCCGACTCGACTTCATGGCGCGAACTTTTGCACAAGTTTGATCCGTTTTGCACCGCCATAGGGCACCCAAACGGTCCCTAGTATGAAACGCACGAAAACGCCAGTTTAGGGTCCAATGGGGTGGATCGGGTGCGTTCGTTCCGAAAAATTCCGACGCGACTTTGTGGCACGAACTTTTGCACTAGTTCGGCCCATTTTGCACTAAGTTACGTAAGGCAACCGAACGATCCCAGATGCACCCAAATAATACGAAACGCACCAAAACGTTAGTTTAGGGTCCAATGGGGTGGATCGGGTGCGTTCGTTGTGAAAAATTCAGACGCGACTTCGTGGCACGAACTTTTGCACTAGTTCGGCCTGCTTTGCACCGAGTTTCGTAAGGCAACCGAATGGTCCCAAATGCACCAAAATAGTATGAAACACACCAAAACTTTAGTTTAGGGTCCAATGGGGTGGATCGGGTGCGTTCGTTCCGAAAAATTCCGACGCGACTTTGTGGCACGAACTTTTGCACTAGTTCGGCCCATTTTGCACTAAGTTACGTAAGGCAACCGAACGGTCCCAGATGCACCCAAATAATACGAAACACACCAAAACGTTAGTTTAGGGTCCAATGGGGTGGATCGGGTGCGTTCGTTGCGAAAAATTCAAACGCGACTTCGTGGCACGAACTTTTGCACTAGTTCGGCCCGCTTTGCCCCTAGTTTCGTAAGGCAACCAAACGGTCCCAAATGCATAAAAATAGAATGAAACACACCAAAACGTCAGGTTAGGGTCCAATGGGGTGGATCGGGTGCCTTCATCGCGAAACATTCCGATGCGACTTCGTGGCACGAACTTTTGCACTAGTTCGGCCCGTTTTGCACCAAGTTCCGAAAGGCAACCAAACAGTCTCAAATGCACCCAAATAGTACGGAACACAGTAAAACATCAGTTTAGGGTCCTATAAGGTGGATCATGTGCGTTCGTTGGGAAAAATTCTCACGTGACTTCGTGGCACGAACTTTTGCACTAGTTCGGCCCGTTTTGCACCGAGTTTCGTAAGGTAACCAAACGGTCCCTAATGCACCCAAATAGTACGGAACGCACTAAAACATCAGTTTAGGGTTCCATAAGGTGGATTGTGTGCGTTCGTTGCGAAAAATTCCTATGTGACTTCATGGCACGAACTTTTGCAATAGTCCGGCCCGTTTTGCACCGAGTTCTGTAAGGCAACCGAACGGTCCCAAATGCACCCAAGTAGTACGAAACGCACGCAAACATTAGTTTAGGGTCCAATGGGGTGGATCGTGTGTGTTCGTTGCGAAAAATTCCGACGCGACTCCGTGGCACGAACTTTTGCACTAGTTAGGCCCGTTTTGCACCGAGTTCCGTAAGATAACCGAACGGTCCCAAATGCACCCAAGTAGTACGAAACGCACCAAAATGTCAGTTTAGGGTCCAATGGTGTGGATCGGGTTTGTTCGTTCTGAAAAATTCCGACTCGACTTCATGGCGCGAACTTCTGCACAAGTCTGATCCGTTTTGCACCGCCATAGGGCACCCAAACGGTCCCTAGTATGAAACGCACGAAAACGCCAGTTTAGGGTCCAATGGGGTGGATCGGGTGCGTTCGTTCCGAAAAATTCCGATGCGACTTTGTGGCACGAACTTTTGCACTAGTTCGGCCCATTTTGCACTAAGTTACGTAAGGCACCCGAACGGTCCCAGATGCACCCAAATAATACGAAACACACCAAAACGTTAGTTTAGGGTCCAATGGGGTGGATCGGGTGTGTTCGTTGCGAAAAATTCAAACGCGACTTCGTGGCACGAACTTTTGCACTAGTTCGGCCCGCTTTGCACCGAGTTTCGTAAGGCAACCAAACGGTCCCAAATGCATCAAAATAGAATGAAACACACCAAAACGTCAGGTTAGGGTCCAATGGGGTGGATCGGGTGCCTTCATCGCGAAAAATTCCGATGCGACTTCGTGGCACGAACTTTTGCACTAGTTCGGCCCGTTTTGCACCAAGTTCCGAAAGGCAACCAAACAGTCTCAAATGCACCCAAATAGTACGGAACACAGTAAAACATCAGTTTAGGGTCCTATAAGGTGGATCATGTGTGTTCGTGGGGAAAAATTCTCACGTGACTTCGTGGCACGAACTTTTGCAGTAGTTCGGGATGTTTTGCACCGAGTTTCGTAAGGTAACCAAACGGTCCCTAATGCACCCAAATAGTACGGAACGCACTAAAACATCAGTTTAGGGTTCCATAAGGTGGATTGTGTGCGTTCGTTGCGAAAAATTCCTACGCGACTTCGTGGCACGAACTTTTGCAATAGTTCGGCCCGTTTTGCACCGAGTTCTGTAAGGCAACCGAACGGCCAAAATGCACCCAAGTAGTACGAAACGCACCCAAATGTTAGTTTAGGGTCCAATGGGGTGGATCGGGTGTGTTCGTTGCGAAAAATTCCGACGCGACTTCGTGGCACGAACTTTTGCACTAGTTAGGCCCGTTTTGCACCGAGTTCCGTAAGATAACCGAACGGTCCCAAATGCACCCAAGTAGTACAAAATGCACCAAAATGTCAGTTTAGGGTCCAATGGTGTGGATCGGGTTTGTTCGTTCTGAAAAATTCCGACTCGACTTCATGGCGCGAACTTTTGCACAAGTTTGATCCGTTTTGCACCGCCATAGGGCACCCAAACGGTCCCTAGTATGAAACGCATGAAAACGCCAGTTTAGGGTCCAATGGGGTGGATCGGGTGCGTTCGTTCCGAAAAATTCCGACGTGACTTTGTGGCACGAACTTTTGCACTAGTTCGGCCCATTTTGCACTAAGTTACGTAAGGCAACCGAACGGTCCCAGATGCACCCAAATAATACGAAACGCACCAAAACGTTAGTTTAGGGTCCAATGGGGTGGATCGGGTGCGTTCGTTGTGAAAAATTCAGACGCGACTTCGTGGCACGAACTTTTGCATTAGTTCGGCCCGCTTTGCACCGAGTTTCGTAAGGCAACCGAACGGTCCCAAATGCACCAAAATAGTATGAAACACACCAAAACTTCAGTTTAGGGTCCAATGGGGTGGATCGGGTGCGTTCGTTCCGAAAAATTCCGACGCGACTTTGTGGCACGAACTTTTGCACTAGTTCGGCCCATTTTGCACTAAGTTACGTAAGGCAACCGAACGGTCCCAGATGCACCCAAATAATACGAAACACACCAAAACGTTAGTTTAGGGTCCAATGGGGTGGATCGGGTGCGTTCGTTGCGAAAAATTCAAACGCGACTTCGTGGAACGAACTTTTGCACTAGTTCGGCCCGCTTTGCACCGAGTTTCGTAAGGCAACCAAACGGTCCCAAATGCATCAAAATAGAATGAAACACACCAAAATGTCAGGTTAGGGTCCAATGGGGTGGATCGGGTGCCTTCATCGCGAAAAATTCCGATGCGACTTCGTGGCACGAACTTTTGCACTAGTTCGGCCCGTTTTGCACCAAGTTCCAAAAGGCAACCAAACAGTCTCAAATGCACCCAAATAGTACGGAACACAGTAAAACATCAGTTTAGGGTCCTATAAGGTGGATCATGTGCATTCGTTGGGAAAAATTCTCACGTGACTTCGTGGCACGAACTTTTGCACTAGTTCGGCCCGTTTTGCACCGAGTTTCGTAAGGTAACCAAACGGTCCCTAATGCACCCAAATAGTACGGAACGCACTAAAACATCAGTTTAGGGTTCCATAAGGTGGATTGTGTGCGTTCGTTGCGAAAAATTCCTACGCGACTTCGTGGCACGAACTTTTGCAATAGTCCGGCCCGTTTTGCACCGAGTTCTGTAAGGCAACCGAACGGTCCCAAATGCACCCAAGTAGTACGAAACGGACCCAAACGTTAGTTTAGGGTCCAATGGGGTGGATCGGGTGTGTTCGTTGCGAAAAATTCCGACGCGACTTCGTGGCACAAACTTTTGCACTAGTTAGGCCCGTTTTGCACCGAGTTCCGTAAGATAACCGAACGGTCCCAAATGCACCCAAGTAGTACAAAATGCACCAAAATGTCAGTTTAGGGTCCAATGGTGTGGATCGGGTTTGTTCGTTCTGAAAAATTCAGACTCGACTTCATGGCGCGAACTTTTGCACAAGTTTGATCCGTTTTGCACCGCCATAGGGCACCCAAACGGTCCCTAGTATGAAACGCATGAAAACGCCAGTTTAGGGTCCAATGGGGTGGATCGGGTGCGTTCGTTCCGAAAAATTCCGACGCGACTTTGTGGCACGAACTTTTGCACTAGTTCGGCCCATTTTGCACTAAGTTACGTAAGGCAACCGAACGGTCCCAGATGCACCCAAATAATACGAAACGCACCAAAATGTTAGTTTAGGGTCCAATGGGGTGGATCGGGTGCGTTCGTTGTGAAAAATTCAGACGCGACTTCGTGGCACGAACTTTTGCATTAGTTCGGCCCGCTTTGCACCGAGTTTCGTAAGGCAACCGAACGGTCCCAAATGCACCAAAATAGTATGAAACACACCAAAACTTCAGTTTAGGGTCCAATGGGGTGGATCGGGTGCGTTCGTTCCGAAAAATTCCGACGCGACTTTGTGGCACGAACTTTTGCACTAGTTCGGCCCATTTTGCACTAAGTTACGTAAGGCAACCGAACGGTCCCAGATGCACCCAAATAATACGAAACACACCAAAACGTTAGTTTAGGGTCCAATGGGGTGGATCGGGTGCGTTCGTTGCGAAAAATTCAAACGCGACTTCGTGGCACGAACTTTTGCACTAGTTCGGCCCGCTTTGCCCCTAGTTTCGTAAGGCAACCAAACGGTCCCAAATGCATCAAAATAGAATGAAACACACCAAAACGTCAGGTTAGGGTCCAATGGGGTGGATCGGGTGCCTTCATCGCGAAAAATTCCGATGCGACTTCGTGGCACGAACTTTTGCACTAGTTCGGCCCGTTTTGCACCAAGTTCCGAAAGGCAACCAAACAGTCTCAAATGCACCCAAATAGTACGGAACACAGTAAAACATCAGTTTAGGGTCCTATAAGGTGGATCATGTGTGTTCGTGGGGAAAAATTCTCACGTGACTTCGTGGCACGAACTTTTGCAGTAGTTCGGGACGTTTTGCACCGAGTTTCGTAAGGTAACCAAACGGTCCCTAATGCACCCAAATAGTACGGAACGCACTAAAACATCAGTTTAGGGTTCCATAAGGTGGATTGTGTGCGTTCGTTGCGAAAAATTCCTACGCGACTTCGTGGCACGAACTTTTGCAATAGTTCGGCCCGTTTTGCACCGAGTTCTGTAAGGCAACCGAACGGCCAAAATGCACCCAAGTAGTACGAAACGCACCCAAATGTTAGTTTAGGGTCCAATGGGGTGGATCGGGTGTGTTCGTTGCGAAAAATTCCGACGCGACTTCGTGGCACGAACTTTTGCACTAGTTAGGCCCGTTTTGCACCGAGTTCCGTAAGATAACCGAACGGTCCCAAATGCACCCAAGTAGTACGAAACGCACCAAAATGTCAGTTTAGGGTCCAATGGTGTGGATCGGGTTTGTTCGTTCTGAAAAATTCCGACTCGACTTCATGGCGCGAACTTTTGCACAAGTTTGATCCGTTTTGCACCGCCATAGGGCACCCAAACGGTCCCTAGTATGAAACGCACGAAAACGCCAGTTTAGGGTCCAATGGGGTGGATCGGGTGCGTTCGTTCCAAAAAATTCCGACGCGACTTTGTGGCACGAACTTTTGCACTAGTTCGGCCCATTTTGCACTAAGTTACGTAAGGCAACCGAACGGTCCCAGATGCACCCAAATAATACGAAACACACCAAAACGTTAGTTTAGGGTCCAATGGGGTGGATCGGGTGCGTTCGTTGCGAAAAATTCAAACGCGACTTCGTGGAACGAACTTTTGCACTAGTTCGGCCCGCTTTGCACCGAGTTTCGTAAGGCAACCAAACGGTCCCAAATGCATCAAAATAGAATGAAACACACCAAAACGTCAGGTTAGGGTCCAATGGGGTGGATCGGGTGCCTTCATCGCGAAAAATTCCGATGCGACTTCGTGGCACGAACTTTTGCACTAGTTCGGCCCGTTTTGCACCAAGTTCCGAAAGGCAACCAAACAGTCTCAAATGCACCCAAATAGTACGGAACACAGTAAAACATCAGTTTAGGGTCCTATAAGGTGGATCATGTGCGTTCGTTGGGAAAAATTCTCACGTGACTTCGTGGCACGAACTTTTGCAGTAGTTCGGCCCGTTTTGCACCGAGTTTCGTAAGGTAACCAAACGGTCCCTAATGCACCCAAATAGTATGGAACGCACTAAAACATCAGTTTAGGGTTCCATAAGGTGGATTGTGTGCGTTCGTTGCGAAAAATTCCTACGCGACTTCGTGGCACGAACTTTTGCAATAGTCCGGCCCGTTTTGCACCGAGTTCTGTAAGGCAACCGAACGGTCCCAAATGCACCCAAGTAGTACGAAACGCACCCAAACGTTAGTTTAGGGTCCAATGGGGTGGATCGGGTGTGTTCGTTGCGAAAAATTCCGACGCGACTTCGTGGCACAAACTTTTGCACTAGTTAGGCCCGTTTTGCACCGAGTTCCGTAAGATAACCGAACGGTCCCAAATGCACCCAAGTAGTACAAAATGCACCAAAATGTCAGTTTAGGGTCCAATGGTGTGGATCGGGTTTGTTCGTTCTGAAAAATTCCGACTCGACTTCATGGCGCGAACTTTTGCACAAGTTTGATCCGTTTTGCACCGCCATAGGGCACCCAAACGGTCCCTAGTATGAAACGCATGAAAACGCCAGTTTAGGGTCCAATGGGGTGGATCGGGTGCGTTCGTTCCGAAAAATTCCGACGCGACTTTGTGGCACGAACTTTTGCACTAGTTCGGCCCATTTTGCACTAAGTTACGTAAGGCAACCGAACGGTCCCAGATGCACCCAAATAATACGAAACGCACCAAAACGTTAGTTTAGGGTCCAATGGGGTGGATCGGGTGCGTTCGTTGTGAAAAATTCAGACGCGACTTCGTGGCACGAACTTTTGCATTAGTTCGGCCCGCTTTGCACCGTGTTTCGTAAGGCAACCGAACGGTCCCAAATGCACCAAAATAGTATGAAACACACCAAAACTTCAGTTTAGGGTCCAATGGGGTGGATCGGGTGCGTTCGTTCCAAAAAATTCCGACGCGACTTTGTGGCACGAACTTTTGCACTAGTTCGGCCCATTTTGCACTAAGTTACGTAAGGCAACCGAACGGTCCCAGATGCACCCAAATAATACGAAACACACCAAAACGTTAGTTTAGGGTCCAATGGGGTGGATCGGGTGCGTTCGTTGCGAAAAATTCAAACGCGACTTCGTGGCACGAACTTTTGCACTAGTTCGGCCCGCTTTGCCCCTAGTTTCGTAAGGCAACCAAACGGTCCCAAATGCATCAAAATAGAATGAAACACACCAAAACGTCAGGTTAGGGTCCAATGGGGTGGATCAGGTGCCTTCATCGCGAAACATTCCGATGCGACTTCGTGGCACGAACTTTTGCACTAGTTCGGCCCGTTTTGCACCAAGTTCCGAAAGGCAACCAAACAGTCTCAAATGCACCCAAATAGTACGGAACACAGTAAAACATCAGTTTAGGGTCCTATAAGGTGGATCATGTGCATTCGTTGGGAAAAATTCTCACGTGACTTCGTGGCACGAACTTTTGCACTAGTTCGGCCCGTTTTGCACCGAGTTTCGTAAGGTAACCAAACGGTCCCTAATGCACCCAAATAGTACGGAACGCACTAAAACATCAGTTTAGGGTTCCATAAGGTGGATTGTGTGCGTTCGTTGCGAAAAATTCCTACGCGACTTCGTGGCACGAACTTTTGCAATAGTCCGGCCCGTTTTGCACCGAGTTCTGTAAGGCAACCGAACGGTCCCAAATGCACCCAAGTAGTACGAAACGCACGCAAACGTTAGTTTAGGGTCCAATGGGGTGGATCGTGTGTGTTCGTTGCGAAAAATTCCGACGCGACTCCGTAGCACGAACTTTTGCACTAGTTAGGCCCGTTTTGCACCGAGTTCCGTAAGATAACCGAACGGTCCCAAATGCACCCAAGTAGTACGAAACGCACCAAAATGTCAGTTTAGGGTCCAATGGTGTGGATCGGGTTTGTTCGTTCTAAAAAATTCCGACTCGACTTCATGGCGCGAACTTCTGCACAAGTCTGATCCGTTTTGCACCGCCATAGGGCACCCAAACGGTCCCTAGTATGAAACGCACGAAAACGCCAGTTTAGGGTCCAATGGGGTGGATCGGGTGCGTTCGTTCCGAAAAATTCCGATGCGACTTTGTGGCACGAACTTTTGCACTAGTTCGGCCCATTTTGCACTAAGTTACGTAAGGCACCCGAACGGTCCCAGATGCACCCAAATAATACGAAACACACCAAAACGTTAGTTTAGGGTCCAATGGGGTGGATCGGGTGTGTTCGTTGCGAAAAATTCAAACGCGACTTCGTGGCACGAACTTTTGCACTAGTTCGGCCCGCTTTGCACCGAGTTTCGTAAGGCAACCAAACGGTCCCAAATGCATCAAAATAGAATGAAACACACCAAAACGTCAGGTTAGGGTCCAATGGGGTGGATCAGGTGCCTTCATCGCGAAAAATTCCGATGCGACTTCGTGGCACGAACTTTTGCACTAGTTCGGCCCGTTTTGCACCAAGTTCCGAAAGGCAACCAAACAGTCTCAAATGCACCCAAATAGTACGGAACACAGTAAAACATCAGTTTAGGGTCCTATAAGGTGGATCATGTGCGTTCGTTGGGAAAAATTCTCACGTGACTTCGTGGCACGAACTTTTGCAGTAGTTCGGCACGTTTTGCACCGAGTTTCGTAAGGTAACCAAACGGTCCCTAATGCACCCAAATAGTACGGAACGCACTAAAACATCAGTTTAGGGTTCCATAAGGTGGATTGTGTGCGTTCGTTGCGAAAAATTCCTACGCGACTTCGTGGCACGAACTTTTGCAATAGTTCGGCCCGTTTTGCACCGAGTTCTGTAAGGCAACCGAACGGCCAAAATGCACCCAAGTAGTACGAAACGCACCCAAATGTTAGTTTAGGGTCCAATGGGGTGGATCGGGTGTGTTCGTTGCGAAAAATTCCGACGCGACTTCGTGGCACGAACTTTTGCACTAGTTAGGCCCGTTTTGCACCGAGTTCCGTAAGATAACCGAACGGTCCCAAATGCACCCAAGTAGTACGAAACGCACCAAAATGTCAGTTTAGGGTCCAATGGTGTGGATCGGGTTTGTTCGTTCTGAAAAATTCCGACTCGACTTCATGGCGCGAACTTTTGCACAAGTTTGATCCGTTTTGCACCGCCATAGGGCACCCAAACGGTCCCTAGTATGAAACGCACGAAAACGCCAGTTTAGGGTCCAATGGGGTGGATCGGGTGCGTTCGTTCCAAAAAATTCCGACGCGACTTTGTGGCACGAACTTTTGCACTAGTTCGGCCCATTTTGCACTAAGTTACGTAAGGCAACCGAACGGTCCCAGATGCACCCAAATAATACGAAACACACCAAAACGTTAGTTTAGGGTCCAATGGGGTGGATCGGGTGCGTTTGTTGCGAAAAATTCAAACGCGACTTCGTGGAACGAACTTTTGCACTAGTTCGGCCCGCTTTGCACCGAGTTTCGTAAGGCAACCAAACGGTCCCAAATGCATCAAAATAGAATGAAACACACCAAAACGTCAGGTTAGGGTCCAATGGGGTGGATCGGGTGCCTTCATCGCGATAAATTCCGATGCGACTTCGTGGCACGAACTTTTGCACTAGTTCGGCCCGTTTTGCACCAAGTTCCGAAAGGCAACCAAACAGTCTCAAATGCACCCAAATAGTACGGAACACAGTAAAACATCAGTTTAGGGTCCTATAAGGTGGATCATGTGCGTTCGTTGGGAAAAATTCTCACGTGACTTCGTGGCACGAACTTTTGCACTAGTTCGGCCCGTTTTGCACCGAGTTTCGTAAGGTAACCAAACGGTCCCTAATGCACCCAAATAGTACGGAACGCACTAAAACATCAGTTTAGGGTTCCATAAGGTGGATTGTGTGCGTTCGTTGCGAAAAATTCCTACGCGACTTCGTGGCACGAACTTTTGCAATAGTCCGGCCCATTTTGCACCGAGTTCTGTAAGGCAACCGAACGGTCCCAAATGCACCCAAGTAGTACGAAACGCACCCAAACGTTAGTTTAGGGTCCAATGGGGTGGATCGGGTGTGTTCGTTGCGAAAAATTCCGACGCGACTTCGTGGCACAAACTTTTGCACTAGTTAGGCCCGTTTTGCACCGAGTTCCGTAAGATAACCGAACGGTCCCAAATGCACCCAAGTAGTACAAGACGCACCAAAATGTCAGTTTAGGGTCCAATGGTGTGGATCGGGTTTGTTCGTTCTGAAAAATTCCGACTCGACTTCATGGCGCGAACTTTTGCACAAGTTTGATCCGTTTTGCACCGCCATAGGGCACCCAAACGGTCCCTAGTATGAAACGCACGAAAACGCCAGTTTAGGGTCCAATGGGGTGGATCGGGTGCGTTCGTTCCGAAAAATTCCGACGCGACTTTGTGGCACGAACTTTTGCACTAGTTCGGCCCATTTTGCACTAAGTTACGTAAGGCAACCGAACGGTCCCAGATGCACCCAAATAATACGAAACGCACCAAAACGTTAGTTTAGGGTCCAATGGGGTGGATCGGGTGCGTTCGTTGTGAAAAATTCAGACGCGACTTCGTGGCACGAACTTTTGCACTAGTTCGGCCCGCTTTGCACCGAGTTTCGTAAGGCAACCGAACGGTCCCAAATGCACCCAAATAGTATGAAACGCACCAAAACGTCAGTTTAGGGTCCAATGTGGTGGATCGGGTGCGTTCCTTGCGAAAAATTCCGACGTGACTTCGTGGCACAAACTTTTGCACTAGTTCGGCCCATTTTGCATCGAGTTCCGTAAGGCAACCGAACGGTCCCAAATGCACGCAAATAGTATGAAACGCACCAAAACATCAGTTCAGGGTCCAATGGGTTGAGTCAGGTGTCTTCATCGCGAAATATTCCGATACGACTTCGTGGCACGAACTTTTGCACTAGTTCGGCCCGTTTTGCACCAAGTTCCGTAAGGCAACCAAACGTTCTCAAATGCACCCAAATAGTAAGGAACGCACTAAAACATCAGTTTAGGGTCCTATAAGGTGGATCGTGTGCGTTCGTTGTGAAAAATTCCGAAGCGATTTCGTGGCACGAACTTTTGCACTAGTTCGGCCCGTTTTGCACCGAGTTTCGTAAGGCTACCAAACGGTCCCAGATGCACCCAAATAGTATGAAACGCACCAAAATGTCAGTATACGGTCCACTGCGGTGGATCGGGTGCGTTCGTTGCGAAATATTCTGACGCGACTTCGTGGCACGAACTTTTGCACTTGTTCGGCCCATTTTGCACCGAGTTCCGTAAGGCAACCAAACGGTCCCAAATGCACCCAAATAGTACAAAATGCACCAAAATGTCTCTTTAGGATCCAATGGGGTGGATCGAGTGCGTTCGTTGCGAAACATTCCGACGTGACTTCGTGTCACGAACTTTTGCACTAGTTCGGCCTGTTTTGCCCCGACTTTTGTAAGGCAACCAAACGGTCCCTAATGCACCCAAATAGTACTAAATGCACCAAAATGTCAATTGAGGGTCCAATGGGGTGGATTGGGTGCGTTCGTCGCAAAAAATTCCGAAGCGATTTCGTGGCACAAACTTTTGCACTAGTTCGGCCCATTTTGCATTGATTTCCGTAAGGCAACCGAACGGTCCCTAATGCACCCAAATAGTACGAAACGCACCAAAACGTTAGTTTAGGGTCCAATGGGGTGGATCGAGAGTATTCGTTGCGAAAAATTCTGACGTGACTTCGTGGCACGAACCTTTGCACTAGTTCGGCCCGCTTTACACCGAGTTTCGTAAGGCAACCAAACAGTCCCAAATGTACCCAAATAGTACAAAACGCAACAAAACGTCAGTTTAGGGTCCAATGGGGTGGATCGGGTGCCTTCGTCATAAAAAATTCCTAAGCGACCTCGTGGCACGAACTTTTTCACTAGTTCGGCCCGTTTTGCACCGAGTTCCATAGGGCACCCAAAAAGTCCCAAATGCACCCATATAGTACGAAATGCAACAAAACATCAGTTTACGGTCCAATGGGTTGAATCGGGTGCCTTCATCGCGAAAAATTCAGATACGACTTTGTGGCACGAACTTTTACACTAGTTCGGCCCGTTTTGCACCAAGTTCCGTAAGGCAACCAAACGGTCTCAAATGCACCCAAATAGTAAGGAACGCATAAAACATCAGTTTAGTTTCCTATAAGGTGGATCGTGTGCATTCGTTGCGAAAGATTCCGACGCGACTTCGTGGCACGAACTTTTGCACTAGTTCGGGCCGTTTTGCACCGAGTTCCGTAAGGCAACCGAACGGTCCCAAATGCACCCAAATAGTATGAAACGCACCAAAACATCAGTTTAGGGTCCAATGGGGTGGATCGGGTGTGTTCGTTGTGAAAAATTTCGACGCGACTTCGTGGCACGAACTTTTCCACTAGTTCGGCCTGCTTTGCACCGAGTTTCGTAAGGCAACCAAACGGTCCCAAATGCTCCCAAATAGTATGAAACGCAGCAAAACATCAGTTTAGGGTCTAATGGGCTGGATCGGGTGCGTACGTTCTGAAAAATTCTAACGTGACTTCGTGGCACGAACTTTTGAACTAGTTCGGCCCGCTTTACACCGAGTTTCGTAAGGCAACCAAACGGTCCCTAATGCACCCAAATAGTACAAAACGCACCAACACGCCAGTTTAGGGTCCAATGGGGTGGATCGGTTGCATTTTTTGCGAAACATTCCGACGCGACTTCGTGGCACGAACTTTTGCACTAGTTTGGCCCATTTTGCATCGAGTTCCGTAAGGCAACCGAACGGTCCCAAATGCACCCAAATTGTACGAAACGCACAAAATGTCTATTTAGGATCCAATGGGGTGGATTGGGTGCGTTCGTTGCGAAAAATTCCTACGCGACTTCGTGGCACGAACTTTTGCACTAGATCGGCCCATTTTGCACCAAGTTTCGTAAGGCAACCGAACGGTCCCAAATGCACTCAAATAGTATGAAACGCACCAAAACGTCAGTTTAGGGTCCAATGTGGTGGATCGGGTGCGTTCCTTGAGAAAAATTCCGACGCGACTTCGTGGCACAAACTTTTGCACTAGTTCGGCCTATTTTGCATCGAGTTCCGTTAGGCAACCGAACGGTCCCAAATGCATGCAAATAGTACGAAACGCACCAAAACGTCAGTTCAGGGTGCAATGGGTTGAGTCAGGTGCCTTCATCGCGAAACATTCCGACGCGACTTCGTGGCACGAACTTTTGCACTAGTTTGGCCCATTTCGCATCGAGCTTCGTAAGGCAACCAAACTGTCTCAAATGCACCCAAATAGTAAGGAACGCACTAAAACATCAGTTTAGGGTCCTATAAGGTGGATCGTGTGCGTTCGCTGCGAAAAATTCCGAAGCGACTTTCGTGGCACGAACTTTGCACTATTTCGGCCCATTTTGCACCGAGTTTTATAAGGCCACCAAACGGTTCCAAATGCACGCAAATAGTACGAAACACACCAAAATTTTTAGTTTAGGGTCCAATGGGGTGGGTCGGGTGCGTTCCTTGCGAAAAATTCCGACGCGACTTCGTGGCACGAACTTTTGCACTAGTTCGGCCCGATTTGCACTGAGTTTCGTAAGGCAACCAAACGGTCCCAAATGCACCCAAATAGTACGAAACGCACCAAAATATCAGTTTAGGGTCCAATGGGGTGGATCGGGTGCCTTCGTCATGAAAATTCTGATGCGACCTCATGGCACGAACTTATTCACTAGTTCGGCCCGTTTTGCACCGAGTTCCATAGGGCACCCAAACATTCCCCAATGCACCAAAATAGTACGAAACGCACCAAAACGTCAGTTCAGGGTCCAATGGGTTGAGTCAGGTGCCTTCATCGCGAAATATTCCGATACGACTTCGTGGCACGAACTTTTGCACTAGTTCGGCCCGTTTTGCACTAAGTTCCGTAAGGCAACCAAACGGTCTCAAATGCACCCAAATAGTAAGGAACGCACTCAAACATCAGTTTAGGGTCCTATAAGGTGGATCGTGTGCGTTCATTGTGAAAAATTCCAAAGCGATTTCGTGGCACGAACTTTGGCACTAGTTCGGCCCATTTTGCACCAAGTTTCGTAAGGCTACCAAACGGTCCCAGATGCACCCAAATAGTATGAAACGCACCAAAACGACAGTGTAGGGTCCATTGCGGTGGATCGGGTGCGTTCGTTGCGAAAAATTCCGACGCGACTTCGTGGCACGAACTTTTGCACTAGTTCGGCCCATTTTGCATCGAGTTCCGTAAGGCAACCGAACGGTCCCAAATGCACGCAAATAGTATGAAACACACCAAAATGTCAGTTTAGGGTCCAACAGGGTGGATCAGGTGCCTTCGTCGGGAAAAATTACTACGCGACTTTGTGGCACGAAGTTTTGCACTAGTTCGGCCCGTTTTGCACCAAGTTCCGTAAGGCAACCAAACGGTCCCAAATGCACCCAAATAGTACGGAACGCACTAAAACATCATTTTAGGGTCCTATAAGGTGGATTGTGTGCGTTCGTTGCAAAAAATTCGACGCGACTTCGTGGCACGAACTTTTGCAATAGTTCGGCCCGTTTTGCTCCGAATTCCGTAAGGCAACCAAACGGTCCCGAATGTGCCCAAATAATACGAAACGCAACAAAACGTCAGTTTAGGGTCCAATGCGGTGGATCGGGTGCGTTCCTTGTGAAAATTTCCGACGCGACTTCGTGGCACGAACTTTTGCACTAGTTCGGCCCATTTTGCATCGAGTTTAGTAAGGCAACCAAACGGTCCCAAATGCACGCAAATAGTACGAAACACACCAAAATGTCAGTTTAGGGTCCAATGGCGTGGATCGGGTGCGTTCGTTGCGAAAAATTCCTAAGCTACTTCGTGGCACGAACCTTTGCACTAGTTCGGCCCGTTTTGCACCGAGTTCCATAGGGCACCCAAACAGTCCCAAATGCACCCAAATAGTACGAAATGCAACAAAACATCAGTTTACGGTCCAATGGGTTGAATCGGGTGCCTTCATCGCGAAAAATTCCGATACGACTTCGTGGCACGAACTTTTACACTAGTTCGGCCCGTTTTGCACCAAGTTCCGTAAGACAACCAAACGGTCTCAATGCACCAAAATAGTAAGGAACGCATAAAACATCAGTTTAGTTTCCTATAAGGTGGATCGTGTGCGTTCGTTGCGAAAGATTCCGACGCGACTTCGTGGCACGAACTTTTGCACTAGTTCGGCCCGTTTTGCACCGAGTTCCGTAAGGCATCCGAACGGTCCCAAATGCACCCAAATAGTATGAAACGCACCAAAACATCAGTTTAGGGTCCAATGGGGTGGATCGGGTGTGTTCGTTGTGAAAAATTTCGACGCGACTTCGTGGCACGAACTTTTGCACTAGTTCGGCCTGCTTTGCACCGAGTTTCGTAAGGCAACCAAACGGTCCCAAATGCTCCCAAATAGTATGAAACGCAGCAAAACGTCAGTTTAGGGTCTAATGGGCTGGATCGGGTGCGTTCGTTCTGAAAAATTCTAACGTGACTTCGTGGCACGAACTTTTGCACCAGTTCGGCCCGCATTACACCGAGTTTCGTAAGGCAACCAAACGGTCCCTAATGCACCCAAATAGTACAAAACGCACCAACACGTTGGTTTAGGGTCCAATGGGGTGGATCGGTTGCATTTTTTTTGCGAAACATTCCGACGCGACTTCGTGGCACGAACTTTTGCACTAGTTTGGCCCATTTTGCATCGAGTTTCGTAAGGCAACCAAACGGTCTCAAATGCACCCAAATAGTAAGGAACGCACTAAAACATCAGTTTAGGGTCCTATAAGGTGGATCCTGTGCGTTCGTTGTGAAAAACTCCGAAGCGATTTCGTGGCACGAACTTTTGCACTAGTTCGGCCCATTTTGCACCGAGTTTCGTAAGGCTACCAAAGGGTCCCAGATGTGCCCAAATAGTATGAAACGCACCAAAACGTCAGTATAGGGTCCATTGTGGTGGATCGGGTGCGTTCGTTGCGAAAAATTCCGACGCGACTTCGTGGCACGAACTTTTGCACTTGTTCGGCCCGTTTTGCACCGTGTTCCGTATGGCATCCAAACGGTCCCAAATGCACCCAAATAGTACAAAACGCACCAAAACGTCAGTATAGGGTCCAATGGGGCGGATCGGGTGCGTTCCTTGCGAAAAATTCCGAAGCGATTTTCGTGGCACGAACATTTGCACTATTTCGGCCCATTTTGCACCGAGTTTCATAAGGCCACCAAACGGTTCCAAATGCCCGCAAATAGTACGAAACACACCAAAATTTTAGTTTAGGGTCCAATGGGGTGGGTCGGGTGCGTTCCTTGCGAAAAATTCCTACGCGACTCCGTGGCACGAACTTTTGCACTAGATCGGCCCATTTTGCACCAAGTTTCGTAAGGCAACCGAACGGTCCCAAATGCACCCAAATAGTATGAAACGCACCAAAACGTCAGTTTAGGGTCCAATGTGGTGGATCGGGTGCGTTCCTTGCGAAAAATTCTGACGCGACTTCGTGGCACAAACTTTTGCAATAGTTCGGCCTATTTTGCATCGAGTTCCGTAAGGCAACTGAACGGTCCCAAATGCACGCAAATAGTACGAAACGCACCAAAACGTCAGTTCAGGGTATAATGGGTTGAGTCAGGTGCCTTCATCGCGAAATATTCCGATACGACTTCGTGGCACGAACTTTTGCACTAGTTCGGCCCTTTTTGCACCAAGTTCCGTAAGGCAACCAAACGGTCTCAAATGCACCCAAATAGTAAGGAATGCACTAAAACATCAGTTTAGGGTCCTATAAGGTGGATCGTGTGCGTTCGTTGTGAAAAATTCCGAAGCGATTTCGTGGCACGAACATTTGCACTAGTTCGGCCTGTTTTCCACCGAGTTTCGTAAGGCTACCAAACGGTCCCAGATGCACCCAAATAGTATGAAACGCACCAAAATGTCAGTGTAGGGTCCATTGCGGTGGATCGGGTGCGTTCGTTGCGAAAAATTCTGACGCGACTTCGTGGCACGAACTTTTGCACTAGTTTGGCCCATTTTGCACCGAGTTTTTGTAAGGCAACCGAACGGTCCCAAATGCACCCAAATTGTACGAAACGCACAAAATGTCAATGTAGGGTCCAATGGGGTGGATCGGGTGTGTTCGTTGAGAAAAATTACTACGCGACTTTGTGGCACGAACTTTTGCACTAGTTCCCCCGCTTTGCACCGAGTTTCGTAAGGCGACCAAACGGTCCCAAATGCACCCAAATAGTACAAAACGCCCCAAAATGTCTGTTTAGGATCCAATGGGGTCGATCGGGTGCGTTCGTTGCGAAACATTTTGACTTGACTTCGTGGCACGAACTTTTGAACTAGTTCGGCCGCTTTGCACCGACTTTCGTAAGGCAACCAAACGGTCCCTACTGCACCCAAATAGTACGAAATGCACCAAAACGTCAGTTGAGGGTCCAATGGGGTGGATCGTGTGCATTCGTCGCAAAAAATTCCGAAGCGATTTCGTGGCACGAACTTTTGCACTAGTTCGGCCCATTTTGCACTGAGTTCCGTAAGGCAACCGAATGGTCCCTAATGCACCGAAATAGTACGAAACGCACCAAAACGTTAGTTTAGGGTCCAATGGGGTGGATCGGGTGTGTTCGTTGCGAAAAATTCCGACGTGACTTCGTGGCACGAACTTTTGCAGTAGTTCGGCCCGATTTGCACCGAGTTTCGTAAGGCAACCAAACGGTCCCAAATGCACCCAAATAGTACGAAACGCACCAAAACATCAGTTTAGGGTCCAATGGGGTGGATCGGGTGCCTTCGTCGTGAAAAATTCTGATGTGACCTCGTGGCACGAAACTTTTTCACTAGTTCGGCCCGTTTTGCACCGAGTTCCATAGGGCACCCAAACATTCCCAAATGCACCCAAATAGTACGAAACACACCAAAACGTCAGTTCAGGGTCCAATGGGTTGAGTCAGGTGCCTTCATCGCGAAATATTCTGATACGACTTCGTGGCATGAACTTTTGCACTAGTTCGGCCCGCTTTGCACCGAGTTTCGTAAGGCAACCAAACGGTCCCAAATGCACCCAAATAGTATGAAACGCATCAAAATGTCAGTTTAGGGTCCAAATGGGGTGGATCGGGGTGCGTTCGATCTGAAAAATTCTAACGTGACTTCGTGGCACAAACTTTTGCACTAGTTCGGCCCGTTTTGCACCGAGTTTCATAAGGCAACCAAACAGTCCCTAATGCACCCAAATAGCATGAAATACACCAAAACATCAGTTTAGGGTCCAATGGGGTGGATCGTGGTGCCTTCGTCGCAAAAAATTCCGATGCGACTTCGTGGCACGAACTTTTGCACTAGTTCGGCCCGTTTTGCACCAAGTTCCGTAAGGCAACCAAACAGTCTCAACACCAAATGCATAATGC
>NW_024376635.1:0-36317 GCF_016808335.1 Panicum virgatum
CCCAAATGCACTTAAATATACGAACAGACCTAAACGTCAGTTTAGGGTCCAATGGGGTGATCGGTGTGTTCCCTGAGAAAATTCCGACGCACTTCGTGGCACGAACTTTTTGCACTAGTTCGGTCCCGTTTTGCACCGAGTTTCGTAAGGCAACCAAATGGTCCAAATGCACCCAAATTGTACAAACGCACCAAAATTTTTAGTTTAGGGTCTAATGGGGTGGATCGGGTGCGTTCGTTTGCGAAAAATTCCGACTCGACTTCGTGGCACGAACTTTGCACTTGTTCGGCCCGTTTTGCAACCAAGTTCCGTAAGGCAACCAAACGGTCCAAATGCACCCAAGTAGTACGAAACGCACCGAAACATCAGTTAGGGTCCAATGAGGTGGATCGGGTGTGTTCCTTGCGAAAAATTCCGACGCGACTTCGTGGCACGAACTTTTCCACTAGTTCGGCCTGTTTTGCACCGATTTCGTAATGCAACCAAACGACCAATGCTCCAAATAGTACGAAACGCACCAAATCATTAGGGTCCAATGGTGGATCAGGTGCGTTCCATGCGAAAAATTCTGACGCGACTTTCGTGGCACGAACTTTTGCACTAGTTCGCCCCGTTTTGCACCGAGTTTTGTAAGGCAACCAAACGGTTCCAAATGCACCCAATAGTATGAAACGCACCAAAATTTTTAGTTTAGGATCCAATGGGGTGGATCGGGTGCGTTCGATGCAAAAAATTCCACGCGACTTCGTGGCACAACTTTTACACTAGTTCGGCTCGTTTTGCACGAATTCCGTAAGGCAACCAAACGTCCCAAATGCGCCCAAATAAATGAAACATACCAAAACATCAGTTTAGGGTCCAATTGGTGGATCCGGGTGCGTTCGTTGCGAAAAATTCCGACGCGACTTCATGGCACGAACTTTTGCACGTTCGGCCCGTTTTGCAACGAGTTCCGTAAGGCAACCAAACGGTCCCAAATGCACTTAAGTAGTACGAAACAGACCTAACATCAGTTTAGGGCCCAATGGGGTGGATCGGGCGTGTTCCCTGAGAAAAATTCCGACGCGACTTCGTGGCACGAACTTTTGCAATAGTTCGGGTCCGTTTTGCACCGAGTTTCGTAAGGCAACCAAATGGTTCCAAATGCACCCAAATTGTACAAAACGCACCAAAATTTTTAGTTTAGGGGTCTAATGGGGTGGATCGGGTGCGTTCGTTGCGAAAAATTCCGACTCGACTTCGTGGCACGAACTTTTGCACTTGTTCGGCCCGTTTTGCACCAAGTTCTGTAAGGCAACCCAAACGGTCCCAAATGCACACAAGTAGTACGAAACGCACCAAAACATCAGTTTATGGTCCAATGAGGTGGAATCGGGTGTGTTCCTTGCGAAAAACTCCGACGCGACTTCGTGGCACGAACTTTTCCACTAGTTCGGCCTGTTTTGCACACCGAATTCCGTAATGCAACCAAACGGTCCCAAATACACCCAAAATAGTTCGAAACACACCAAAACGTCAGTTTCGGGTCCAATGCGGTGGATCGGGTGCATTCATTGCGAAAAATTCAGATGCGACTTCGTGACACGAACTTTTGCACTTGTTTCGGCCCGTTTTGCACCGAGTTCCGTAAGGCAACCAAACGGTCCCAAATGCACCCAAATAGTACGAAACCACACCAAAACATCAGTTTAGGGTCCAATGGGGTGGACCGGGTGCGTTCCTTGTGAAAAATTCCGACGCGACTTCGTGGCACGAACTTTTGCACTAGTTCGGCCCGTTTTGCACCGAGTTTTGTAAGGCAATCAAACGGTTCCAAATGCACCCAAATAGTATGAAACGCACCAAAATTTTTAGTTTAGGATCCAATGGGGTGGATCGGGTGCGTTCGATGCAAAAAATTCCGACGCGACTTCGTGGCACAAACTTTTACACTAGTTCGGCTCGTTTTGCACGAATTCCGTAAGGCAACCAAACAGTCCCAAATGCGCCCAAATAAAATGAAACATACCAAAACATCAGTTTAGGGTCCAATTGAGTGGATCGGGTGCGTTCGTTGCGAAAAAATTCCGACGCGACTTCATAGCACGAACTTTTGCACGTGTTCGGCCCGTTTTGCAACGAGTTCCGTAAGGCAACCAAACGGTCCCAAATGCACTTAAGTAGTACGAAACAGACCTAAACATCAGTTTAGGGCCCAATGGGGTGGATCGGGCGTGTTTCCCTGAGAAAAATTTCCGACGCGACTTTCGTGGCACGAACTTTTGCACTAGTTCGGTCCGTTTTGCACCGAGTTTCGTAAGGCAACCAAATGGTTCCAAATGCACCCAAATTGTACAGAACGCACCAAAATTTTTAGTTTAGGGGTCTAATGGGTGGATCGGGTGCGTTCGTTGCGAAAAAATTCCGACTCGACTTCGTGGCACGAACTTTTGCACTTGTTCGGCCCCGTTTTGCACCAAGTTCTGTAAAGGCAACCAAACGGTCCCAAATGCACACAAGTAGTACGAAACGCACCAAAACATCAGTTTATGGTCCAATGAGGTGGATCGGGTGTGTTCCTTGCGAAAAACTCCGACGCGACTTCGGGCACGAAACTTTTCCACTAGTTCGGCCCTGTTTTGCACCGAATTCCGTAATGCAACCCAAACGGAACCAAATGCTCGCAAATAGTACGAAACGCACCAAAACATCAGGTTAGGGTCCAATGGGGTGGATCAGGTGACGTTCCATGCGAAAAATTCTGACGCGACTTCGTGGCACGAACTTTTGCACTAGTTCGGCCCGTTTTGCAACCGAGTTCCGTAAGGCAACCAAACGGTCCCAAATGCACCCAAATAGTACGAACGCGCCAAAACATCAGTTTAGGGTCCAATTGGGTGGCTCGGGTGCGTTCCTTGTAAAAAATTCCGACGCGACTTCGTGGTACGAACTTTGCACTAGTTCGGCACGTTTTGCACCGAGTTCCGTACGGCAACCAAACGGTCCCAAATACACCCAAAATAGTTCGAAACACACCAAAACGTCAGTTTCGGGTCCAATTGCGGTGGATCGGGTGCATTCATTGCGAAAATTCAGATGCGACTTCGTGACACGAACTTTTGCACCTTGTTCGCCCGTTTTTGCCACCGAGTTCCGTAAGGCAACCAAACGGTCCCAAATGCACCCAAATAGTACGAAACGCACCAAAACATCAGTTTAGGGTCCAATGGGGTGGACCGGGGTGCGTTCCTTGTGAAAATTCCGACGCGACTTTCGTGACACGAACTTTTGCACTAGTTCGGCCCGTTTTTGCACCGAGTTCCCGTAAGGCAACCAAACGGTCCCAAATGCACCCAAATAGTACGAAACGCGCCAAAACATCAGTTTAGGGTCCAATTGGGTGGCTCGGGTGCGTTCCTTGTAAAAATTCCGACGCGACTTCGTGGTACGAACTTTTGCACTAGTTCGGCCCGTTTTGCACCGAGTTACCGTAAGGCAACCAAACGGTCCCAAATACACCCAAATAGTTCGAAACACACCAAAACGTCAGTTTCGGGTCCAATGCGGTGGATCGGGTGCTTCATTGCGAAAAATTCAGATGCGACTTCGTGACACGAACTTTTGCACTTGTTCGGCCCGTTTTGCACCGAGTTCCGTAAGGCAACCAAACGGTCCCAAATGCACCCAAATAGTACGAAACACACCAAAACATCAGTTTAGGGTCCAATGGGGTGGACCGGGTGCGTTCCTTGTGAAAAATTCCGACGCGACTTCGTGGCACGAACTTTTGCACTAGTTCGGCCCGTTTTGCAACCGAGTTTTGTAAGGCAATCAAACGGTTCCAAATGCACCCAAATAGTATGAAACGCACCAAAATTTTTAGTTTAGGATCCAATGGGGTGGATCGGGTGCGTTCGTTGCGAAAAATTCCGACTCGACTTCGTGGCACGAACTTTTGCACTTGTTCGGCCCGTTTTGCACCAAGTTCTGTAAGGCAACCAAACGGTCCCAAATGCACACAAGTAGTACGAAACGCACCAAAACATCAGTTTAGGGTCCAATGGAGTGGATCGGGTGCGTTCGTTGCGAAAAATTCCGACGCGACTTCGTGGCACGAACTTTTGCACGTGTTCGGCCCGTTTTGCAACGAGTTCCGTAAGGCAACCAAACGGTCCCAAATGCACTTAAGTAGTACGAAACAGACCTAAACGTCAGTTAGGGTCCAATGGGGTGGATCGGTCGTGTTCCCTGAGAAAAATTCCGACGCGACTTCGTGGCACGAACTTTTGCACTAGTTCGGTCCGTTTTGCACCGAGTTTCGTAAGGCAACCAAATGGTTCCAAATGCACCCAAATTGTACAAACGCACCAAAATTTTTAGTTTAGGGTCTAATGGGGTGGATCGGGTGCGTTCGTTGCGAAAAATTCCGACTCGACTTCGTGGCACGAACTTTTGCACTTGTTCGGCCCGTTTTGCACCAAGTTCCGTAAGGCAACCAAACGGTCCCAAATGCACCCAAGTAGTACGAAACGCACCGAAACATCAGTTTAGGGTCCAATGAGGTGGATCGGGTGTGTTCCTTGCGAAAAATTCCGACGCGACTTCGTGGCACGAACTTTTCCACTAGTTCGGCCTGTTTTGCACCGAATTTCGTAATGCAACCAAACGGAACCAAATGCTCGCAAATAGTACGAAACGCACCAAAACATCAGGTTAGGGTCCAATGGGGTGGATCAGGTGCGTTCCATGCGAAAAATTCTGACGCGACTTCGTGGCACGAACTTTTGCACTAGTTCGGCCCGTTTTGCACCGAGTTTTGTAAGGCAACCAAACGGTTCCAAATGCACCCAAATAGTATGAAACGCACCAAAATTTTTAGTTTAGGATCCAATGGGGTGGATCGGGTGCGTTCGATGCAAAAAATTCCAACGCGACTTCGTGGCACAAACTTTTACACTAGTTCGGCTCGTTTTGCACGAATTCCGTAAGGCAACCAAACAGTCCCAAATGCGCCCAAATAAAATGAAACATACCAAAACATCAGTTTAGGGTCCAATTGAGTGGATCGGGTGCGTTCGTTGCGAAAAATTCCGACGCGACTTCATAGCACGAACTTTTGCACGTGTTCGGCCCGTTTTGCAACGAGTTCCGTAAGGCAACCAAACGGTCCCAAATGCACTTAAGTAGTACGAAACAGACCTAAACATCAGTTTAGGGCCCAATGGGGTGGATCGGGCGTGTTCCCTGAGAAAAATTCCGACGCGACTTCGTGGCAACGAACTTTTGCAATAGTTCGGTCCGTTTTGCACCGAGTTTCGTAAGGCAACCAAAATGGTTCCAAATGCACCCAAATTGTACAAAACGCACCAAAATTTTTAGTTTAGGGTCTAATGGGGTGGATCGGGTGCGTTCGTTGCGAAAAATTCCGACTCGACTTCGTGGCACGAACTTTTGCACTTGTTCGGCCCGTTTTGCACCAAGTTCTGTAAGGCAACCAAACGGTCCCAAATGCACACAAGTAGTACGAAACGCACCAAAACATCAGTTTATGGTCCAATGAGGTGGATCGGGTGTGTTCCTTGCGAAAAACTCCGACGCGACTTCGTGGCACGAACTTTTCCACTAGTTCGGCCTGTTTTGCACCAAGTTCCGTAAGGCAACCAAACGGTCCCAAATGCACCCAAGTAGTACGAAACGCACCGAAACATCAGTTTAGGGTCCAATGAGGTGGATCGGGTGTGTTCCTTGCGAAAAATTCCGACGCGACTTCGTGGCACGAACTTTTCCACTAGTTCGGCCTGTTTTGCACCGAATTTCGTAATGCAACCAAACGGAACCAAATGCTCGCAAATAGTACGAAACGCACCAAAACATCAGGTTAGGGTCCAATGGGGTGGATCAGGTGCGTTCCATGCGAAAAATTCTGACGCGACTTCGTGGCACGAACTTTTGCACTAGTTCGGCCCGTTTTGCACCGAGTTTTGTAAGGCAACCAAACGGTTCCAAATGCACCCAAATAGTATGAAACGCACCAAAATTTTTAGTTTAGGATCCAATGGGGTGGATCGGGTGCGTTCGATGCAAAAAATTCCGACGCGACTTCGTGGCACAAACTTTTACACTAGTTCGGCTCGTTTTGCACGAATTCCGTAAGGCAACCAAACAGTCCCAAATGCGCCCAAATAAAATGAAACATACCAAAACATCAGTTTAGGGTCCAATTGAGTGGATCGGGTGCGTTCGTTGCGAAAAATTCCGACGCGACTTCATAGCACGAACTTTTGCACGTGTTCGGCCCGTTTTGCAACGAGTTCCGTAAGGCAACCAAACGGTCCCAAATGCACTTAAGTAGTACGAAACAGACCTAAACATCAGTTTAGGGCCCAATGGGGTGGATCGGGCGTGTTCCCTGAGAAAAATTCCGACGCGACTTCGTGGCACGAACTTTTGCAATAGTTCGGTCCGTTTTGCACCGAGTTTCGTAAGGCAACCAAATGGTTCCAAATGCACCCAAATTGTACAAAACGCACCAAAATTTTTAGTTTAGGGTCTAATGGGGTGGATCGGGTGCGTTCGTTGCGAAAAATTCCGACTCGACTTCGTGGCACGAACTTTTGCACTTGTTCGGCCCGTTTTGCACCAAGTTCTGTAAGGCAACCAAACGGTCCCAAATGCACACAAGTAGTACGAAACGCACCAAAACATCAGTTTATGGTCCAATGAGGTGGATCGGGTGTGTTCCTTGCGAAAAACTCCGACGCGACTTCGTGGCACGAACTTTTCCACTAGTTCGGCCTGTTTTGCACCGAATTCCGTAATGCAACCAAACGGAACCAAATGCTCGCAAATAGTACGAAACGCACCAAAACATCAGGTTAGGGTCCAATGGGGTGGATCAGGTGCGTTCCATGCGAAAAATTCTGACGCGACTTCGTGGCACGAACTTTTGCACTAGTTCGGCCCGTTTTGCACCGAGTTCCGTAAGGCAACCAAACGGTCCCAAATGCACCCAAATAGTACGAAACGCGCCAAAACATCAGTTTAGGGTCCAATTGGGTGGCTCGGGTGCGTTCCTTGTAAAAAATTCCGACGCGACTTCGTGGTACGAACTTTTGCACTAGTTCGGCCCGTTTTGCACCGAGTTCCGTAAGGCAACCAAACGGTCCCAAATACACCCAAATAGTTCGAAACACACCAAAACGTCAGTTTTGGGTCCAATGCGGTGGATCGGGTGCATTCATTGCGAAAAATTCAGATGCGACTTCGTGACACGAACTTTTGCACTTGTTCGGCCCGTTTTGCACCGAGTTCCGTAAGGCAACCAAACGGTCCCAAATGCACCCAAATAGTACGAAACACACCAAAACATCAGTTTAGGGTCCAATGGGGTGGACCGGGTGCGTTCCTTGTGAAAAATTCCGACGCGACTTCGTGGCACGAACTTTTGCACTAGTTCGGCCCGTTTTGCACCGAGTTTTGTAAGGCAATCAAACGGTTCCAAATGCACCCAAATAGTATGAAACGCACCAAAATTTTTAGTTTAGGATCCAATGGGGTGGATCTGGTGCGTTCGATGCAAAAAATTCCAACGCGACTTCGTGGCACAAACTTTTACACTAGTTCGGCTCGTTTTGCACGAATTCCGTAAGGCAACCAAACAGTCCCAAATGCGCCCAAATAAAACGAAACATACAAAAACATCAGTTTAGGGTCCAATGGAGTGGATCGGGTGCGTTCGTTGCGAAAAATTCCGACGCGACTTCATGGCACGAACTTTTGCACGTGTTCGGCCCGTTTTGCACCGAGTTCCGTAAGGCAACCAAACGGTCCCAAATGCACTTAAGTAGTACGAAACAGACCTAAACGTCAGTTTAGGATCCAATGGGGTGGATCGGGCGTGTTCCCTGAGAAAAATTCCGACGCGACTTCGTGGCACGAATTTTTGCACTAGTTCGGTCCGTTTTGCACCGAGTTTCGTAAGGCAACCAAATGGTTCCAAATGCACCCAAATTGTACGAAACGCACCAAAATTTTTAGTTTAGGGTCTAATGGGGTGGATCGGGTGCGTTCGTTGCGAAAAATTCCGACTCGACTTCGTGGCACGAACTTTTGCACTTGTTCGGCCCGTTTTGCACCAAGTTCCGTAAGGCAACCAAATGGTCCCAAATGCACCCAAGTAGTACAAAACGCACCAAAACATCAGTTTAGGGTCCAATGAGGTGGATCGGGTGTGTTCCTTACGAAAAATTCCGACGCGACTTCGTGGCACGAACTTTTCCACTAGTTCGGCCTGTTTTGCACCGAATTCCGTAATGCAACCAAACGGAACCAAATGCTCGCAAATAGTACGAAATGCACCAAAACATCAGGTTAGGGTCCAATGGGGTGGATCAGGTGCGTTCCATGCGAAAAATTCTGACGCGACTTCGTGGCACGAACTTTTGCACTAGTTCGGCCCGTTTTGCACCGAGTTCCGTAAGGCAACCAAACGGTCCCAAATGCAACCAAATAGTACGAAACGCACCAAAATTTTATTTTAGGGTCCAATGGGGCGGATCGGGTGCGTTCGTTGCGAAAAATTCCTACGTGACTTCGTGTCACGAACTTTTGCACTAGTTCGGCCTGTTTTGCGCCGAGTTTCGTAAGGCAACCAAACGGTCCCAAATGCACCCACATAGTTCGAAACCCACCAAAACGTCAGTTTACGGTCCAATGGGGTGAATCGGGTGCGTTCGATGCGAAAAATTCCTATGCAACTTCGTGGCACGAACTTTTGCACTAGTTCTGCCCATTTTGCACCAAGTTTCGTAAGGCAACCGAACGGTCCCAAATGCATCCAAATAATACGAAACATAGTAAAATGTCAGTTTAAGGACCAAAGGGGTGGATCGGGTGCGTTCATTGCGAAAAATTACGATGTGACTTCGTGGCACGAACTTCTGCACTAGTTCGGCCTGTTTTGCGCCGAGTTTCGTAAGGCAACCAAACGGTCCCAAATGCACCCACATAGTTCGAAACGCACCAAAACGTCAGTTTACTGTCCAATGGGGTGAATCGGGTGCGTTCGATGCGAAAAATTCCTATGCGACTTCGTGGCACGAACTTTTGCACTAGTTCTGCCCATTTTGCACCAAGTTTCGTAAGGCAACCGAACGGTCCCAAATGCATCCAAATAGTACGAAACATAGCAAAACGTCAGTTTAAGGTCCAAAGGGGTGGATCGGGTGCGTTCATTGCGAAAAATTCTGATGTGACTTCGTGGCACGAACTTCTGCACTAGTTCGGCCCGTTTAGCACCGAGTTTCGTAAGGCAACCAAACGGTCACAAATGCACCCAAATAGTATAAAATGCACCAAAACGTCAGTTTAGGGTCAAATGTGGTGGGTCAGGTGCGTTCGTTGCGAAAAATTCTGACGCGACTTCGTGGCACGAACTTTTGCACTAGTTCGCCCTGTTTTGCACCGAATTCCGTAAGGCAACCAAATGGTCCCAAATGTGCCCAAATAATACGAAACGTACCAAAACATCAGTTTAGGGTCCAATGGGGTGGATCGGGTGCGTTCCTTGCGAAAAATTCCGACGCGACTTCGTAGCACGAACTTTTGCACTTGTTCGGGCCCGTTTTGCACCGAGTTCCGTAAGGCAACCAAATTGTACCAAATGCACGCAAATAGTACGAAACGCGCCAAAAACATCAGTTTAGGGTCCAATTGGGTGGTTCGGGTGCGTTCTTTGTAAAAAATTCCGACGCGACTTCGTGGTACGAACTTTTGCACTAGTTCGGCCCGTTTTGCACCGAGTTCCGTAAGGCAACCAAACGGTCCCAAATACACCCAAATAGTTCGAAACACACCAAAATGTCAGTTTCGGGTCCAATGCAGTGGATCGGGTGCATTCATTGCAAAAAATTCAGATGCGACTTCGTGACACGAACTTTGGCACTTGTTCGGCCCGTTTTGCACCGAGTTCCGTAAGGCAACTAAACGGTCCCAAATGCACCCAAAAAGTACGAAACACACCAAAACATCAGTTTAGCGTCCAATTGGGTGGTTCGGGTGCGTTCCTTGTAAAAAATTCCGACGCGATTTCGTGGTACGAACTTTTGCACTAGTTCGGCCCGTTTTGCACCGAGTTCCGTAAGGCAACCAAACGGTCCCAAATACACCCAAATAGTTCGAAACACACCAAAACGTCAGTTTCGGGTCCAATGCGGTGGATCGGGTGCATTCATTGCGAAAAATTCAGATGCGACTTCGTGACACGAACTTTTGCACTTGTTCGGCCCGTTTTGCACCGAGTTCCGTAAGGCAACCAAACGGTCCCAAATGCACCCAAATAGTACGAAACACACCAAAACAATAGTTTAGGGTCCGATGGGGGTGGATCGGGTGCGTTCCTTGTGAAAAATTCCGACGCGACTTCGTGGCACGAACTTTTGCACTAGTTCGGCCCGTTTTGCACCGAGTTTTGTAAGGCAACCAAACGGTTCCAAATGCACCCAAATAGTACGAAACACACCAAAATTTTTAGTTTAGGATCCAATGGGTTGGATCGGGTGCGTTCGATGCAAAAAATTCCAACGCGACTTCGTGGCACAAACTTTTACACTAGTTCGGCTCGTTTTGCACGAATTCCGTAAGGCAACCAAACAGTCCCAAATGCGCCCAAATAAAACGAAACATACCAAAACATCAGTTTAGGGTCCAATGGAGTGGATCGGGTGCGTTCGTTGCGAAAAATTCCGACGCGACTTCATGGCACGAACTTTTGCACGTGTTCGGCCCGTTTTGCACCGAGTTTTGTAAGGCAACCAAACGGTTCCAAATGAACCCAAATAGTATGAAACGCACCAAAATATTTAGTTTAGGATCCAATGGGGTGGATCGGGTGCGTTCGATGCAAAAAATTCCTACGCGACTTCGTGGCACAAACTTTTACACTAGTTCGGCTCGTTTTGCACGAATTCCGTAAGGCAACAAAACAGTCCCAAATGCGCCCAAATAAAACGAAACATACCAAAACATCAGTTTAGGGTCCAATGGAGTGGATCGGGTGCGTTCGTTGCGAAAAATTCCGACGCGACTTCATGGCACGAACTTTTGCACGTGTTCGGCCCGTTTTGCACCGAGTTCCGTAAGGCAACCAAACGGTCCCAAATGCACCCAAATAGTATGAAACACACCAAAATTTTTATTTTAGGGTCCAATGGGGCGGATCGGGTGGGTTCGTTGCGAAAAATTCCTACGTGACTTCGTGTCACGAACTTTTGCACTAGTTCGGCATGTTTGGCGCCGAGTTTCGTAAGGCAACCAAACAGTCCCACATGCACCCACATTGTTCGAAATGCACCAAAACGTCAGTTTACGGTCCAATGGGGTGAATCGGGTGCGTTCGATGCGAAAAATTCCTATGCGACTTCGTGGCACTTACTTTTGCACTAGTTCTGCCCATTTTGCACCAAGTTTCGTAAGGCAACCGAACGGTCCGAAATGCATCCAAATAGTACGAAACATAGCAAAACGTCAGTTTAAGGTCCAAAGGGGTGGATCGGGTGCGTTCATTGCGAAAAATTCCGATGTGACTTCGAGGCACGAACTTCTGCACTAGTTCGGCCCGTTTAGCACCGAGTTTCGTAAGGCAACCAAACGGTCAGAAATGCACCCAAATAGTATAAAACGCACCAAAACGTCAGTTTAGGGTCAAATGTGGTGGGTCAGGTGCGTTCGTTGCGAAAAATTCTGACGCAACTTCGTGGCACGAACTTTTGCACTAGTTCTGCCTGTTTTGCACCGAATTCCGTAAGGCAACCAAACGGTCCCAAATGCGCCCAAATAATACGAAACGTACCAAAACATCAGTTTAGGGTCCAATGGGGTGGATCGGGTGCGTTCCTTGCGAAAAATTCCGACGCGACTTCGTAGCACGAACTTTTGCACTTGTTCGGGTCCGTTTTGCACCGAGTTCCGTAAGGCAACCAAACGGTACCAAATGCACGCAAATAGTACGAAACGCGCCAAAACATCAGTTTAGGGTCCAATTGGGTGGTTCGGGTGCGTTCCTTGTAAAAAATTCCGACGCGACTTCGTGGTACGAACTTTTGCACTAGTTCGGCCCGTTTTGTACCGAGTTCCGTAAGGCAACCAAACGGTCCCAAATACACCCAAATAGTTCGAAACACACCAAAACGTCAGTTTCGGGTCCAATGCGATGGATCGGGTGCATTCATTGCGAAAAATTCAGATGCGACTTCGTGACACGAACTTTTGCACTTGTTCGGCCCGTTTTGCAACCGAGTTCCGTAAGGCAACCAAACGGTCCCAAATGCACCCAAATAGTACGAAACACACCAAAACATCAGTTTAGGGTCCAATGGGGTGGACCGGGTGCGTTCCTTGTGAAAAATTCCGACGCGACTTCGTGGCACGAACTTTTGCACTAGTTCGGCCCGTTTTGCACCGAGTTTTGTAAGGCAACCAAACGGTTCCAAATGCACCCAAATAGTATGAAACGCACCAAAATTTTTAGTTTAGGATCCAATGGGGTGGATCGGGTGTGTTCGATGCAAAAAATTCCAACGCGACTTCGTGGCACAAACTTTTACACTAGTTCGGCTCGTTTTGCACGAATTCCGTAAGGCAACCAAACAGTCCCAAATGCGCCCAAATAAAACGAAACATACCAAAACATCAATTTAGGGTCCAATGGAGTGGATCGGGTGCGTTCGTTGCGAAAAATTCCGACGCGACTTCATAGCACGAACTTTTGCACGTGTTCGGCCCGTTTTGCAACGAGTTCCGTAAGGCAACCAAACGGTCCAAAATGCACTTAAGTAGTACGAAACAGACCTAAACGTCAGTTTAGGGCCCAATGGGGTGGATCGGGCGTGTTCCCTGAGAAAAATTCCGACGCGACTTCGTGGCACGAACTTTTGCACTAGTTCGGTCCGTTTTGCACCGAGTTTCGTAAGGCAACCAAATGGTTCCAAATGCACCCAAATTGTACAGAACGCACCAAAATTTTTAGTTTAGGGTCTAATGGGGGGGATCGGGTGCGTTCGTTGCGAAAAATTCCGACTCGACTTCGTGGCACGAACTTTTGCACTTGTTCGGCCCGTTTTGCACCAAGTTCTGTAAGGCAACCAAACGGTCCCAAATGCACCCAAGTAGTACGAAACGCACCAAAACATCAGTTTATGGTCCAATGAGGTGGATCGGGTGTGTTCCTTGCGAAAAACTCCGACGCGACTTCGTGGCACGAACTTTTCCACTAGTTCGGCCTGTTTTGCACCGAATTCCGTAATGCAACCAAACGGAACCAAATGCTCGCAAATAGTACGAAACGCACCAAAACATCAGGTTAGGGTCCCATGGGGTGGATCAGGTGCGTTCCATGCGAAAAATTCTGACGCGACTTCGTGGCACGAACTTTTGCACTAGTTCGGCCCGTTTTGCACCGAGTTCCGTAAGGCAACCAAACGGTCCCAAATGCACCCAAATAGTACGAAACGCGCCAAAACATCAGTTTAGGGTCCAATTGGGTGGCTCGGGTGCGTTCCTTGTAAAAAATTCCGACGCGACTTCGTGGTACGAACTTTTGCACTAGTTCGGCCCGTTTTGCACCGAGTTCCGTACGGCAACCAAACGGTCCCAAATACACCCAAATAGTTCGAAACACACCAAAACGTCAGTTTCGGGTCCAATGCGGTGGATCGGGTGCATTCATTGCGAAAAATTCAGATGCGACTTCGTGACACGAACTTTTGCACTTGTTCGGCCCGTTTTGCACCGAGTTCCGTAAGGCAACCAAACGGTCCCAAATGCACCCAAATAGTACGAAACACACCAAAACATCAGTTTAGGGTCCAATGGGGTGGACCGGGTGCGTTCCTTGTGAAAAATTCCGACGCGACTTCGTGGCACGAACTTTTGCACTAGTTCGGCCCGTTTTGCACCGAGTTTTGTAAGGCAATCAAACGGTTCCAAATGCACCCAAATAGTATGAAACGCACCAAAATTTTTAGTTTAGGATCCAATGGGGTGGATCTGGTGCGTTCGATGCAAAAAATTCCAACGCGACTTCGTGGCACAAACTTTTACACTAGTTCGGCTCGTTTTGCACGAATTTCGTAAGGCAACCAAACAGTCCCAAATGCGCCCAAATAAAACGAAACATACCAAAACATCAGTTTAGGGTCCAATGGAGTGGATCGGGTGCGTTCGTTGCGAAAAATTCCGACGCGACTTCATGGCACGAACTTTTGCACGTGTTCGGCCCGTTTTGCAATGAGTTCCGTAAGGCAACCAAACGGTCCCAAATGCACTTAAGTAGTACGAAACAGACCTAAACGTCAGTTTAGGGTCCAATGGGGTGGATCGGTCGTGTTCCCTGAGAAAAATTCCGACGCGACTTCGTGGCACGAACTTTTGCACTAGTTCGGTCCGTTTTGCACCGAGTTTCGTAAGGCAACCAAATGGTTCCAAATGCACCCAAATTGTACAAAACGCACCAAAATTTTTAGTTTAGGGTCTAATGGGGTGGATCGGGTGCGTTCGTTGCGAAAAATTCCGACTCGACTTCGTGGCACGAACTTTTGCACTTGTTCGGCCCGTTTTGCACCAAGTTCCGTAAGGCAACCAAACGGTCCCAAATGCACCCAAGTAGTACGAAACGCACCGAAACATCAGTTTAGGGTCCAATGAGGTGGATCGGGTGTGTTCCTTGCGAAAAATTCCGACGCGACTTCGTGGCACGAACTTTTCCACTAGTTCGGCCTGTTTTGCACCGAATTTCGTAATGCAACCAAACGGAACCAAATGCTCGCAAATAGTACGAAACGCACCAAAACATCAGGTTAGGGTCCAATGGGGTGGATCAGGTGCGTTCCATGCGAAAAATTCTGACGCGACTTCGTGGCACGAACTTTTGCACTAGTTCGGCCCGTTTTGCACCGAGTTTTGTAAGGCAACCAAACGGTTCCAAATGCACCCAAATAGTATGAAACGCACCAAAATTTTTAGTTTAGGATCCAATGGGGTGGATCGGGTGCGTTCGATGCAAAAAATTCCAACGCGACTTCGTGGCACAAACTTTTACACTAGTTCGGCTCGTTTTGCACGAATTCCGTAAGGCAACCAAACAGTCCCAAATGCGCCCAAATAAAACGAAACATACCAAAACATCAGTTTAGGGTCCAATTGGATCGGGTGCATTCGTTGCGAAAAATTCCGACGCGACTTCATAGCACGAACTTTTGCACGTGTTCGGCCCGTTTTGCAACGAGTTCCGTAAGGCAACCAAACGGTCCCAAATGCACTTAAGTAGTACGAAACAGACCTAAACATCAGTTTAGGGCCCAATGGGGTGGATCGGGCGTGTTCCCTGAGAAAAATTCCGACGCGACTTCGTGGCACGAACTTTTGCACTAGTTCGGTCCGTTTTGCACCGAGTTTCGTAAGGCAACCAAATGGTTCCAAATGCACCCAAATTGTACAAAACGCACCAAAATTTTTAGTTTAGGGTCTAATGGGGTGGATCGGGTGCGTTCGTTGCGAAAAATTCCGACTCGACTTCGTGGCACGAACTTTTGCACTTGTTCGGCCCGTTTTGCACCAAGTTCTGTAAGGCAACCAAACGGTCCCAAATGCACACAAGTAGTACGAAACGCACCAAAACATCAGTTTATGGTCCAATGAGGTGGATCGGGTGTGTTCCTTGCGAAAAACTCCGACGCGACTTCGTGGCACGAACTTTTCCACTAGTTCGGCCTGTTTTGCACCGAATTCCGTAATGCAACCAAACGGAACCAAATGCTCGCAAATAGTACGAAACGCACCAAAACATCAGGTTAGGGTCCAATGGGGTGGATCAGGTGCGTTCCATGCGAAAAATTCTGACGCGACTTCGTGGCACGAACTTTTGCACTAGTTCGGCCCGTTTTGCACCGAGTTCCGTAAGGCAACCAAACGGTCCCAAATGCACCCAAATAGTACGAAACGCGCCAAAACATCAGTTTAGGGTCCAATTGGGTGGCTCGGGTGCGTTCCTTGTAAAAAATTCCGACGCGACTTCGTGGTACGAACTTTTGCACTAGTTCGGCCCGTTTTGCACCGAGTTCCGTACGGCAACCAAACGGTCCCAAATACACCCAAATAGTTCGAAACACACCAAAACGTCAGTTTCGGGTCCAATGCGGTGGATCGGGTGCATTCATTGCGAAAAATTCAGATGCGACTTCGTGACACGAACTTTTGCACTTGTTCGGCCCGTTTTGCACCGAGTTCCGTAAGGCAACCAAACGGTCCCAAATGCACCCAAATAGTACGAAACACACCAAAACATCAGTTTAGGGTCCAATGGGGTGGACCGGGTGCGTT
The DNA here is from genome assembly GCF_016808335.1 of Panicum virgatum. NCBI lineage: Eukaryota > Viridiplantae > Streptophyta > Magnoliopsida > Poales > Poaceae > Panicum > Panicum virgatum. The sequence continues at coordinate 16,354 of NW_024376635.1, forward strand.
CCTTGTGAAAAATTCCGACGCGACTTCGTGGCACGAACTTTTGCACTAGTTCGGCCCGTTTTGCACCGAGTTTTGTAAGGCAATCAAACGGTTCCAAATGCACCCAAATAGTATGAAACGCACCAAAATTTTTAGTTTAGGATCCAATGGGGTGGATCTGGTGCGTTCGATGCAAAAAATTCCAACGCGACTTCGTGGCACAAACTTTTACACTAGTTCGGCTCGTTTTGCACGAATTCCGTAAGGCAACCAAACAGTCCCAAATGCGCCCAAATAAAACGAAACATACCAAAACATCAGTTTAGGGTCCAATGGAGTGGATCGGGTGCGTTCGTTGCGAAAAATTCCGACGCGACTTCATGGCACGAACTTTTGCACGTGTTCGGCCCGTTTTGCAACGAGTTCCGTAAGGCAACCAAACGGTCCCAAATGCACTTAAGTAGTACGAAACAGACCTAAACATCAGTTTAGGGTCCAATGGGGTGGATCGGTCGTGTTCCCTGAGAAAAATTCCGACGCGACTTCGTGGCACGAACTTTTGCACTAGTTCGGTCCGTTTTGCACCGAGTTTCGTAAGGCAACCAAATGGTTCCAAATGCACCCAAATTGTACAAAACGCACCAAAATTTTTAGTTTAGGGTCTAATGGGGTGGATCGGGTGCGTTCGTTGCGAAAAATTCCGACTCGACTTCGTGGCACGAACTTTTGCACTTGTTCGGCCCGTTTTGCACCAAGTTCCGTAAGGCAACCAAACGGTCCCAAATGCACCCAAGTAGTACGAAACGCACCGAAACATCAGTTTAGGGTCCAATGAGGTGGATCGGGTGTGTTCCTTGCGAAAAATTCCGACGCGACTTCGTGGCACGAACTTTTCCACTAGTTCGGCCTGTTTTGCACCGAATTTCGTAATGCAACCAAACGGAACCAAATGCTCGCAAATAGTACGAAACGCACCAAAACATCAGGTTAGGGTCCAATGGGGTGGATCAGGTGCGTTCCATGCGAAAAATTCTGACGCGACTTCGTGGCACGAACTTTTGCACTAGTTCGGCCCGTTTTGCACCGAGTTTTGTAAGGCAACCAAACGGTTCCAAATGCACCCAAATAGTATGAAACGCACCAAAATTTTTAGTTTAGGATCCAATGGGGTGGATCGGGTGCGTTCGATGCAAAAAATTCCAACGCGACTTCGTGGCACAAACTTTTACACTAGTTCGGCTCGTTTTGCACGAATTCCGTAAGGCAACCAAACAGTCCCAAATGCGCCCAAATAAAACGAAACATACCAAAACATCAGTTTAGGGTCCAATTGGATCGGGTGTATTCGTTGCGAAAAATTCCGACGCGACTTCATAGCACGAACTTTTGCACGTGTTCGGCCCGTTTTGCAACGAGTTCCGTAAGGCAACCAAATGGTCCCAAATGCACTTAAGTAGTACGAAACAGACCTAAACATCAGTTTAGGGCCCAATGTGGTGGATCGGGCGTGTTCCCTGAGAAAAATTTCGTCGCGACTTCGTGGCACGAACTTTTGCACTAGTTCGGTCCGTTTTGCACCGAGTTTCGTAAGGCAACCAAATGGTTCCAAATGCACCCAAATTGTACAAAACGCACCAAAATTTTTAGTTTAGGGTCTAATGGGGTGGATCGGGTGCGTTCGTTGCGAAAAATTCCGACTCGACTTCGTGGCACGAACTTTTGCACTTGTTCGGCCCGTTTTGCACCAAGTTCTGTAAGGCAACCAAACGGTCCCAAATGCACACAAGTAGTACGAAACGCACCAAAACATCAGTTTATGGTCCAATGAGGTGGATCGGGTGTGTTCCTTGCGAAAAACTCCGACGCGACTTCGTGGCACGAACTTTTCCACTAGTTCGGCCTGTTTTGCACCGAATTCCGTAATGCAACCAAACGGAACCAAATGCTCGCAAATAGTACGAAACGCACCAAAACATCAGGTTAGGGTCCAATGGGGTGGATCAGGTGCGTTCCATGCGAAAAATTCTGACGCGACTTCGTGGCACGAACTTTTGCACTAGTTCGGCCCGTTTTGCACCGAGTTCCGTAAGGCAACCAAACGGTCCCAAATGCACCCAAATAGTACGAAACGCGCCAAAACATCAGTTTAGGGTCCAATTGGGTGGCTCGGGTGCGTTCCTTGTAAAAAATTCCGACGCGACTTCGTGGTACGAACTTTTGCACTAGTTCGGCCCGTTTTGCACCGAGTTCCGTAAGGCAACCAAACGGTCCCAAATACACCCAAATAGTTCGAAACACACCAAAACGTCAGTTTCGGGTCCAATGCGGTGGATCGGGTGCATTCATTGCGAAAAATTCAGATGCGACTTCGTGACACGAACTTTTGCACTTGTTCGGCCCGTTTTGCACCGAGTTCCGTAAGGCAACCAAACGGTCCCAAATGCACCCAAATAGTACGAAACACACCAAAACATCAGTTTAGGGTCCAATGGGGTGGACCGGGTGCGTTCCTTGTGAAAAATTCCGACGCGACTTCGTGGCACGAACTTTTGCACTAGTTCGGCCCGTTTTGCACCGAGTTTTGTAAGGCAATCAAACGGTTCCAAATGCACCCAAATAGTATGAAACGCACCAAAATTTTTAGTTTAGGATCCAATGGGGTGGATCTGGTGTGTTGGATGCAAAAAATTCCAACGCGACTTCGTGGCACAAACTTTTACACTAGTTCGGCTCGTTTTGCACGAATTCCGTAAGGCAACCAAACAGTCCCAAATGCGCCCAAATAAAACGAAACATACCAAAACATCAGTTTAGGGTCCAATGGAGTGGATCGGGTGCGTTCGTTGCGAAAAATTCCGACGCGACTTCATGGCACGAACTTTGCACGTGTTCGGCCCGTTTTGCAACGAGTTCCGTAAGGCAACCAAACGGTCCCAAATGCACTTAAGTAGTACGAAACAGACCTAAACGTCAGTTTAGGGTCCAATGGGGTGGATCGGTCGTGTTCCCTGAGAAAAATTCCGACGCGACTTCGTGGCACGAACTTTTGCACTAGTTCGGTCCGTTTTGCACCGAGTTTCGTAAGGCAACCAAATGGTTCCAAATGCACCCAAATTGTACAAAACGCACCAAAATTTTTAGTTTAGGGTCTAATGGGGTGGATCGGGTGCGTTCGTTGCGAAAACTTCCGACTCGACTTCGTGGCACGAACTTTTGCACTTGTTCGGCCCGTTTTGCACCAAGTTCCGTAAGGCAACCAAACGGTCCCAAATGCACCCAAGTAGTATGAAACGCACCGAAACATCAGTTTAGGGTCCAATGAGGTGGATCGGGTGTGTTCCTTGCGAAAAATTCCGACGCGACTTCGTGGCACGAACTTTTCCACAAGTTCGGCCTGTTTTGCACCGAATTTCGTAATGCAACCAAACGGAACCAAATGCTCGCAAATAGTACGAAACGCACCAAAACATCAGGTTAGGGTCCAATGGGGTGGATCAGGTGCGTTCCATGCGAAAAATTCTGACGCGACTTCGTGGCACGAACTTTTGCACTAGTTCGGTCCGTTTTGCACCGAGTTCCGTAAGGCAACCAAACGGTCCCAAATGCTCCCAAATAGTACGAAACGCGCCAAAACATCAGTTTAGGGTCCAATTGGGTGGTTCGGGTGCGTTCCTTGTAAAAAATTCCGACGCGACTTCGTGGTACGAACTTCTGCACTAGTTCGACCCGTTTTGCACCGAGTTCTGTAAGGCAACCAAACGGTCCCAAATGCACCCAAATAGTACGAAACGCGCCAAAACATCAGTTTAGGGTCCAATTAGGTGGTTCGGGTGCGTTCCTTGTAAAAAATTCCGACGCGACTTCGTGGTACGAACTTTTGCACTAGTTCGGCCCGTTTTGCACCGAGTTCCGTAAGGCAACCGAACGGTCCCAAATGCACCCAAATAGTACGAAACGCACCAAAATTTTTATCTTAGGGTCCAATGGGGCGGATCGGGTGCGTTCGTTGCGAAAAATTCCTACGTGACTTCGTGTCACGAACTTTTGCACTAGTTCGGCCTGTTTTGCGCCGAGTTTCGTAAGGCAACCAAACGGTCCCAAATGCACCCACATAGTTCGAAACGCACCAAAACGTCAGTTTACGGTCCAATGGGGTGAATCGGGTGCGTTCGATGCAAAAAATTCCTATGCGACTTCGTGGAACGAACTTTTGCACTAGTTCTGCCCATTTTGCACCAAGTTTCGTAAGGCAACCGAATGGTCCCAAATGCATCCAAATAGTACGAAACATAGGAAAACGTCAGTTTAAGGTCCAAAGGGGTGGATCGGGTGCGTTCATTGCGAAAAATTCCGATGTGACTTCGTGGCACGAACTTCTGCACTAGTTCGGCCCGTTTAGCACCGAGTTTCGTAAGGCAACCAAACGGTCACAAATGCACCCAAATAGTATAAAACGCACCAAAATGTAAGTTTTGGGTCAAATGTGGTGGGTCAAGTGTGTTCGTTGCGAAAAATTCTGACGCGACTTCGTGACACGAACTTTTGCACTAGTTCGGCCTGTTTTGCACCGAATTCCGTAAGGCAACCAAACGGTCCCAAATGTGCCCAAATAATACGAAACGTACCAAAACATCAGTTTCGGGTCCAATGGGGTGGATCGGGTGCGTTCCTTGCGAAAAATTCCGACGCGACTTCGTAGCACGAACTTTTGCACTTGTTCGGCCCGTTTTGCACCGAGTTCCGTAAGGCAACCAAACGGTACCAAATGCACGCAAATTGTACGAAACACGCCAAAACATCAGTTTAGGGTCCAATTGGGTGGTTCGGGTGCGTTCCTTGTAAAAAATTCCGACGCGACTTCGTGGTACGAACTTTTGCACTAGTTCGGCCCGTTTTGCACCGAGTTCCGTAAGGCAACCAAACGGTCCCAAATACACCCAAATAGTTCGAAACACACCAAAACGTCAGTTTCGGGTCCAATGCGGTGGATCGGGTGCATTCATTGCGAAAAATTCAGATGCGACTTCGTGACACGAACTTTTGCACTTGTTCGGCCCGTTTTGCACCGAGTTCCGTAAGGCAACCAAACGGTCCCAAATGCACCCAAATAGTACGAAACACACCAAAACATCAGTTTAGGGTCCAATGCGGTGGATCGGGTGCGTTCCTCGTGAAAAATTCCGACGCGACTTCGTGGCACGAACTTTTGCACTAGTTCGGCCCGTTTTGCACCGAGTTTTGTAAGGCAACCAAACGGTTCCAAATGCACCCAAATCGTATGAAATGCACCAATATTTTTAGTTTAGGATCCAATGGGGTGGATCGGGTGCGTTCGATGCAAAAAATTCCTATGCGACTTCGTGGCACAAACACTAGTTCGGCTCGTTTTGCACGAATTCCGTAAGGCAACCAAACAGTCCCAAATGCGCCCAAATAAAACGAAACATACCAAAACATCAGTTTAGGGTCCAATGGAGTGGATCGGGTGCGTTCGTTGCGAAAAATTCCGACGCGACTTCACGGCACGAACTTTTGCACGTGTTCGGCCCGTTTTGCACCGAGTTCCGTAAGGCAACCAAACGGTCCCAAATGCACTTAAGTAGTACGAAACAGACCTAAACATCAGTTTAGGGTCCAATGGGGTGGATTGGGCGTGTTCCCTGAGAAAAATTCCGACACGACTTCGTGGCACGAACTTTTGCACTAGTTCGGTCCGTTTTGCACCGAGTTTCGTAAGGCAACCAAATGGTTCCAAATGCACCCAAATTGTACGAAACGCACCAAAATTTTTAGTTTAGGGTCTAATGGGGTGGATCGGGTGCGTTCGTTGCGAAAAATTCCGACTCGACTTCGTGGCACGAACTTTTGCACTTGTTCGGCCCGTTTTGCACCAAGTTCCGTAAGGCAACCAAACGGTCCCAAATGCACCCAAGTAGTACGAAACACACCAAAACATCGGTTTAGGGTCCAATGAGGTGGATCGGGTGTGTTCCTTGCGAAAAATTCCGACGCGACTTCGTGGCACGAACTTTTCCACTAGTTCGGCCTGTTTTGCACCGAATTCCGTAATGCAACCAAACAGAACCAAATGCTCGGAAATAGTATGAAACGCACGAAAACATCAGGTTAGGGTCCAATGAGGTGGATCAGGTGCGTTCCATGCGAAAAATTCTGACGCGACTTCGTGGCACGAACTTTTGCACTAGTTCGGCCCGTTTTGCACCGAGTTCCATAAGGCAACCAAACGGTCCCAAATGCACCCAAATAGTACGAAACGCACCAAAATTTTATTTTAGGGTCCAATGGGGCGGATCGGGTGAGTTCGTTGCGAAAAATTCCTACGTGACTTCGTGTCACGAACTTTTGCACTAGTTCGGCCTGTTTTGCGCCGAGTTTCGTAAGGCAACCAAACGGTCCCAAATGCACCCACATAGTTCGAAACGCACCAAAACGTCAGTTTACGGTCCAATGGGGTGAATCGGGTGCGTTCGATGCGAAAAATTCCTATGCAACTTCGTGGCACGAACTTTTGCACTAGTTCTGCCCATTTTGCATCAAGTTTCGTAAGGCAACCGAACGGTCCCAAATGCATCCAAATAATACGAAACATAGCAAAATGTCAGTTTAAGGACCAAAGGGGTGGATCGGGTGCGTTCATTGCGAAAAATTCCGATGTGACTTCGTGGCACGAACTTCTGCACTAGTTCGGCCCGTTTAGCACCGAGTTTCGTAAGGTAACCAAACGGTAACAAATGCACCCAAATAGTATAAAACGCACCAAAACGTCAGTTTAGGGTCAAATGTGGTGGGTCAGGTGCGTTCGTTGCGAAAAATTCCGACGCGACTTCGTGGCAAGAAATTTTGCACTAGTTCGGCCTGTTTTGCACCGAATTCCGTAAGGCAACCAAACGGTCCTAAATGCGCCCAAATAATACGAAACGTACCAAAACATCAGTTTAGGGTCCAATGGGGTGGATCGGGTGCGTTCCTTGCGAAAAATTCCGACGCGACTTCGTAGCACGAACTTTTGCACTTGTTCGGTCCGTTTTGCACCGAGTTCCGTAAGGCAACCAAATGGATCCTAATGCTCCCAAATTGTACAAAACGCACCAAAATTTTTAGTTTAGGGTCTAATGGGGTGGATCGGGTGCGTTCGTCGCAAAAAATTCCGACTCGACTTCGTGGCACAAACTTTTGCACTTGTTCGGCCCGTTTTGCACCAAGTTCCGTAAGGCAACCAAACGGTCCCAAATGCACCCAAGTAGTACGAAACGCACCAAGACATCAGTTTAGGGTCCAATGAGGTGCATCGGGTGCGTTCGTTGCGAAAAATTCCGACGCGACTTCATTGCACGAATTTTGCACTAGTTTGGCCTGTTTTGCACCGAGTTTCGTAAGGTAACCAAACGGTCGCAAATGCACCCAAGTAGTATGAAACGCACTAAAATGTCAGTTTAGGGTCCAATGGGTTGGATCGGGTGTGTGCCTTGCGAAAAATTCTGACGCGACTTCGTGGCACGAACTTTTGCACTAGTTCGGCCCGTTTTGCACCGAATTCCATAAGGCAACCAAACGGTCCCAAATGCGCCCAAATAATACGAAACGTACCAAAACATCAGTTTAGGGTCCAATGGGGTGGATCGGGTGCGTTCATTGCGAAAAATTCCAACGCGACTTCATGGCCCGAACTTTTGCACTTGTTCGGCCCGTTTTGCACCGAGTTCCGTAAGGCAACCAAATGGTCCCAAATGCACTTAAGTAGTACGAAACATACCAAAACGTCAGTTTAGGGTCCAATGGGGTGGATCGGGCGTGTTCCTTGAGAAAAATTCCGACGCGACTTCATGGCACGAACTTTTGCACTAGTTCGGCCCGTTTTGCACCGAGTTTTGTAAGGCAACCAAACGGTTCCAAATGCACCCAAATAGTATGAAATGCACCAAAATTTTTAGTTTAGGATCCAATGGGGTGGATCGGGTGCGTTCGATGCAAAAAATTCCTACGCGACTTCGTGGCACAAACTTTTACACTAGTTCGGCTCGTTTTACACGAATTCCATAAGGCAACCAAACAGTCCCAAATGCGCCCAAATAAAACGAAACATACCAAAACATCAGTTTAGGGTCCAATGGAGTGGATCGGGTGCGTTCGTTGCGAAAAATTCCGACACGACTTCATGGCACGAACTTTTGCACGTGTTCGGCCCGTTTTGCAACGAGTTCCGTAAGGCAACCAAACGGTCCCAATGCACTTAAGTAGTACGAAACAGACCTAAACGTCAGTTTAGGGTCCAATGGGGTGGATCGGGTGTGTTCCCTGAGAAAAATTCCGACGCGACTTCGTGGCACGAACTTTTGCACTAGTTCGGTCCGTTTTGCACCGAGTTTCGTAAGGCAACCAAATGGTTCCAAATGCACCCAAATTGTACGAAACGCACCAGCATTTTTAGTTTAGGGTCTAATGGGGTGGATCGGGTGCGTTCGTTACGAAAAATTCCGACTCGACTTCGTGGCACGAACTTTTGCACTTGTTCGGCCCGTTTTGCACCAAGTTCCGTAAGGCAACCAAACGGTCCCAAATGCACCCAAGTAGTACGAAACGCACCAAAACATCAGTTTAGGGTCCAATGAGGTGGATCGGGTGTGTTCGTTGCGAAAAATTCCGACGCGACTTCGTGGCACGAACTTTTCCACTAGTTCGGCCTGTTTTGCACCGAATTCCGTAATGCAACCAAACGGAACCAAATGCTCGCAAATAGTACGAAACGCACCAAAACATCAGGTTAGGGTCCAATGGGGTGGATCAGGTGCGTTCCATGCGAAAAATTCTGACGCGACTTCGCGGCACGAACTTTTGCACTAGTTCGCCCCGTTTTGCACCGAGTTCCGTAAGGCAACCAAACGGTCCCAAATGCACCCAAATAGTACGAAACGCACCAAAATTTTTTTTAGGGTCCAATGGGGCGGATCGGGTGCGTTCGTTGCGAAAAATTCCTACGTGACTTCGTGTCACGAACTTTTGCACTAGTTCGGCCTGTTTTGCGCCGAGTTTCGTAAGGCAACCAAACGGTCCCAAATGCACCCACATAGTTCGAAACACACCAAAACGTCAGTTTACGGTCCAATGGGGTGAATCGGGTGCGTTCGATGCGAAAAATTCCTATGCGACTTCGTGGCACGAACTTTTGCACTTGTTCGGCCCGTTTTGCACCGAGTTCCGTAAGGCAACCAAATGGTCCCAAATGCACCCAAATAGTACGAAACACACCAAAACGTCAGTTTAGGGTCAAATGGGGCGGATCGGGTGTGTTCCTTGTGAAAAATTCTTATGCGACTTCGTGGCACGAACTTTTGCACTAGTTCTGCCCATTTTGCACCAAGTTTCGTAAGGCAACCGAACGGTCCCAAATGCATCCAAATAGTACGAAACATAGCAAAACGTCAGTTTAAGGTCCAAAGGGGTGATCGGGTGCGTTCATTGCAAAAAATTCTGATGTGACTTCGTGGCACGAACTTCTGCACTAGTTCGGCCCGTTTAGCACCGAGTTTCGTAAGGCAACCAAACGGTAACAAATGCACCCAAATAGTATAAAACGCACCAAAACATCAGTTTAGGGTCAAATGTGGTGGGTCAGGTGCGTTCGTTGCGAAAAATTCTGATGCGACTTCGTGGCACGAAATTTTGCACTAGTTCGGCCTGTTTTGCACCGAATTCCGTAAGGCAACCAAACGGTCCCAAATGCGCCCAAATAATATGAAACGTACCAAAACATCAGTTTAGGGTCCAATGGGGTGGATCGGGTGCGTTCCTTGCGAAAAATTCCGACGCGACTTCGTAGCACGAACTTTTGCACTTGTTCGGCCCGTTTTGCACCGAGTTCCGTAAGGCAACCAAATGGTTCCAAATGCACCCAAATTGTACGAAACACACCAAAATTTTTAGTTTAGGGTCTAATGGGGTGGATCGGGTCCGTTTGTTACGAAAAATTCCGACTCGACTTCGTGGCACAAACTTTTGCACTTGTTCGGCCCGTTTTGCACCAAGTTCCGTAAGGCAACCAAACGGTCCCAAATGCACCCAAGTAGTACGAAACGCACCAAAACATCAGTTTAGGGTCCAATGAGGTGGATCGGGTGTGTTCCTTGCGAAAAATTCCGACGCGACTTCGTGGCACGAACTTTTCCACTAGTTCGGCCTGTTTTGCACCGAATTCCGTAATGCAACCAAACGGAACCAAATGCTCGCAAATAGTACGAAACGCACCAAAACATGAGGTTAGGGTCCAATGGGGTGGATCAGGTGCGTTCCATGCGAAAAAATCTGACGCGACTTCGTGGCACGAACTTTTGCACTAGTTCGGCCCGTTTTGCACCGAGTTCCGTAAGGCAACCAAACGGTCCCAAATGCACCCAAATAGTACGAAACGCACCAAAATTTTTATTTTAGGGTCCAATGGGGCGGATCGGGTGCGTTTGTTGCAAAAAATTCCTACGTGACTTCGCGTCACGAACTTTTGCACTAGTTCGGCCTGTTTTGCGCCGAGTTTCGTAAGGAAACCAAATGGTCCCAAATGCACCCACATAGTTCGAAACGCACCAAAACATCAGTTTAGGGTCCAATGCTGCGAATCGGGTGCGTTCGATGCGAAAAATTCCTATGCGACTTCGTGGCACGAACTTTTGCACTAGTTATGCCCATTTTGCACCAAGTTTCGTAAGGCAACCGAACGGTCCCAAATGCATCCAAATAGTACGGAACATAGCAAAACGTCAGTTTAAGGTCCAAAGGGGTGGATCGGGTGCGTTCATTGCGAAAAATTCTGATGTGACTTCGTGGCACGAACTTCTGCACTAGTTCGGCCCGTTTAGCACCGAGTTTCGTAAGGCAACCAAACGGTCACAAATGCACCCAAATAGTATAAAACGCACCAAAACGTCAGTTTACGCTCAAATGTGGTGGGTCAGGTGCGTTCGTTGCGAAAAATTCTGACGCGACTTCGTGGTACGAACTTTTGCACTAGTTCGGCCTGTTTTGCACCGAATTCCGTAAGGCAACCAAACGGTCCCAAATGCGCCCAAATAATACGAAACGTACCAAAACATCAGTTTAGGGTCCAATGGGGTGGATCGAGTGCGTTCCTTGCGAAAAATTCCGACGCGACTTCGTAGCACGAACTTTTGCACTTGTTCGGCCCGTTTTGCACCGAGTTCCGTAAGGCAACCAAATGGTACCAAATGCACGCAAATAGTACGAAACGCGCCAAAACATCAGTTTAGGGTCCAATGGGGTGGTTCGGGTGCGTACCTTGCAAAAAATTCCGACGCGACTTCGTGGTACGAACTTTTGCACTAGTTCGGCGCGTTTTGCACCGAGTTCCGTAAGGCAACCAAACGGTCCCAAATACACCCAAATAGTTCGAAACGACCCAAAACGTCAGTTTAGGGTCCAATGGGGTGGATCGGGTGCATTCATTGCGAAAAATTCAGATGCGACTTCGTGACACGAACTTTTGCACTTGTTCGGCCTGTTTTGCACCGAGTTCCGTAAGGCAACCAAACGGTCCCAAATGCACCCAAATAGTACGAAACGCATCAAAACGTCAGTTTAGGGTCCAATGGGGTGGATCGGGTGCGTTCCTTGCGAAAAATTGAGACGCGACTTCGTGGCACGAACTTTTGCACTAGTTCGGCCCGTTTTGCACCGAGTTTCGTAAGGCAACCAAAAGGTTCCAAATGCACCCAAATAGTATGAAACGCACCAAAATTTTTAGTTTAGGATCCAATGGGGTGGATCGGGTGCGTTCGATGCAAAAAATTCCTACGCGACTTCGTGGCACTAACTTTTACACTAGTTCGGCTCGTTTTGCACCGAATTCCGTAAGGCAACCAAACAGTCCCAAATGCACCCAAATAAAACGAAACATACCAAAACATCAGTTTAGGTTCCAATGGAGTGGATCGGGTGCGTTCGTTGCGAAAAATTCCGACGCGACTTCGTGGCACGAACTTTTGTACGTGTTCGGCCCGTTTTGCACCGAGTTCCGTAAGGCAACGAAACGGTCCCAAATGCACTTAAGTAGTACGAAACAAACCTAAACATCAGTTTACGGTCCAATGGGGTGGATCGGCGTGTTCCTTGAGAAAAATTCCGACGCGACTTCGTGGCACGAACTTTTGCAATAGTTCAGTCCGTTTTGCACCGAGTTTCGTAAGGCAACCAAATGGTTCCAAATGCACCCAAATAGTACGAAACGCACCAAAATTTTTAGTTTAGTGTCCAATGGGGTGGATCGGGTGCGTTCATTGCGAAAAAATCCGACTCGACTTCATGGCACGAACTTTTGCACCATGTTCCGTAAGGCAACCAAACGGTCCCAAATGCACCCAAGTAGTATGAAACGCACCAAAACATCAGTTTAGGGTCCAATGGGGTGGATCGGGTGTGTTCCTTGCGAAAAATTCCGACGCGACTTCGTGGCACGAACTTTTCCACTAGTTCGGCCCGTTTTGCACCGAATTTCGTAAGGCAACCAAACGGAACCAAATGCACCCAAATAGTACAAAAACACACCAAAACATCAGGTTAGGGTCCAATGGGGTGGATCAGGTGCGTTCCATGCGAAAAATTCTGACGCGACTTCGTGGCACGAACTTTTGCACTAGTTCAGCCCGTTTTGCACCGAGTTCCGTAAGGCAACCAAACGGTCCCAAATGCACCCAAATAGTATGAAACGCACCAAAATTTTAATTTTAGGGTCCAATGGGGTGGATCGGGTGCATTTGTTGCGAAAAATTCCTACGCAACTTCGTGTCACGAACTTTTTCACTAGTTCGGCCTATTTTGCGCCGAGTTTCGTAAGGCAACCAAACGGTCCCAAATGCATCCACTTAGTTTGAAACGCACCAAAATGTCAGTTTAGGGTCCAATGGGGTGGATCGGGTGCGTTCGATGCTTAAAATTCCTATGCGACTTCGTGGCACGAACTTTTGCACTAGTTTTGCCCATTTTGCACCAAGTTTCGTAAGGCAACCGAACGGTCCCAAATGCATCCAAATAGTACGAAACATAGCAAAACGTCAGTTTAGGGTCCAATGGGGTGGATCGGGTGCGTTCATTGCGAAAAAATTCCGACGCGACTTCGTGGCACGAACTTCTGCACTAGCTCGGCCCGTTTAGCACTGAGTTTCGTAAGGCAACCAAACGGTCACAAATGCACCCAAATAGTATAAAACGCACCAAACATCAGTTTACGGTCCAATGGGGTGGATCGGTTGCGTTCCTTGCAAAAAATTCCGACGCGACTTCGTAGCACGAACTTTTGCACTTGTTCGGCCCGTTTTGCACCGAGTTCCGTAAGGCAACCAAACGGTCCCAAATACACCCAAATAGTTCGAAACACACCAAAACGTCAGTTTAGGGTCCAATGGGGTGGATCGGGTGCATTCATTGCGAAAAATTCAGATGCGACTTCGTGACACGAACTTATGCACTTGTTCGGCCCGTTTTGCACCGAGTTTCGTAAGGCAACCAAACGGTTCCAAATGCACCCAAATAGTACTAAATGCACCAAAATTTTTAGTTTAGGGTCCAATGGGGTGGATCGGGTGCGTTCGTTGCGAAAAAATTCCGACGCGACTTCGTGGCACGAACTTTTGCACTTGTTCGGCCCGTTTCGCACCGAGTTCCGTAAGGCAACCAAACGGTCCCAAATGCACCCAAGTAGTACGAAATGCACCAAACATCAGTTTAGGGTCCAATGGGGTGGATCGGGTGTGTTCCTTGCGAAAAATTCTGACGCCACTTCGTGGCACGAACTTTTCCACTAGTTCGGCCCGTTTTGCCACCGAATTCCGTAAGGAAACCAAACGGTACCAAATGCACGCAAATAGTATGAAACGCATCAAAACATCAGGTTAGGGTCCAATGGGGTGGATCAGGTGCGTTCCATGCGAAAAATTCTAACGCGACTTCGTGGCATGAACTTTTGCACTAGTTCGGCCCGTTTTGCACCGAGTTCCGTAAGGCAACCAAACGGTCCCAAATGCACCCAAATAGTACGAAACGCATCAAAAAATTTATTTTAGGGTCCAATTGGGTGGATCGGGTGCGTTCAGTGCGAAAAATTCCTACGTGACTTCGTGTCACGAACTTTTGCACTAGTTCGGCCTGTTTTGCGCCGAGTTTCGTAAGGCAACCAAACGGTCCCAAATGCACCCACATAGTTCGAAACGCACCAAAACGTCAGTTTGCGGTCCAATGGGGGTGAATCGGGTGCGTTCGATGCGAAAAAATTCTTATGCGACTTCGTGGCACGAACTTTTGCACTAGTTCTGCCCATTTTGCACCAAGTTTCGTAAGGCAACCGAACGGTCCCAAATGCATCCAAATAGTACGAAACATAGCAAAACGTCAGTTTAAGGTCCAAAGGGGTTGATCGGGTGCGTTCATTGCAAAAAATTCTGATGTGACTTCGTGGCACGAACTTCTGCACTAGTTCGGCCCGTTTAGCACCGAGTTTCGTAAGGCAACCAAACGGTAACAAATGCACCCAAATAGTATAAAACGCACCAAAACGTCAGTTTAGGGTCAAATGTGGTGGGTCAGGTGCGTTCGTTGCGAAAAATTCTGATGCGACTTCGTGGCACGAAATTTTGCACTAGTTCGGCCTGTTTTGCACCGAATTCCGTAACGCAACCAAACGGTCCCAAATGCGCCCAAATAATATGAAACGTACCAAAACATCAGTTTAGGGTCCAATGGGTGGATCGGGTGCGTTCCTTGCGAAAAATTCCGACGCGACTTCGTAGCACGAACTTTTGCACTTGTTCGGCCCGTTTTGCACCGAGTTCCGTAAGGCAACCAAATGGTTCCAAATGCACCCAATTGTACGAAACGCACCAAATTTTTAGTTTAGGGTCTAATGGGGTGGATCGGGTGCGTTCGTTACGAAAAATTCCGACTCGACTTCGTGGCACAAACTTTTGCACTTGTTCGGCCCGTTTTGCACCAAGTTCCGTAAGGCAACCAAACGGTCCCAAATGCACCCAAGTAGTACGAAACGCACCAAAACATCAGTTTAGGGTCCAATGAGGTGGATCGGGTGTGTTCCTTGCGAAAAATTCCGACGCGACTTCGTGGCACGAACTTTGACACTAGTTCGGCCTGTTTTGCACCGAATTCCGTAATTCAACCAAACGGAACCAAATGCTCGCAAATAGTACGAAACGCACCAAAACATCAGGTTAGGGTCCAATGGGGTGGATCAGGTGCGTTCCATGCGAAAAAATCTGACGCAACTTCGTGGCACGAACTTTTGAACTAGTTCGGCCCGTTTTGCACCGAGTTCCGTAAGGCAACCAAACGGTCCCAAATGCACCCAAATAGTACGAAACACACCAAAATTTTTATTTTAGGGTCCAATGGGGCAGATCGGGTGTGTTTGTTGCAAAAAATTCCTACGTGACTTCGTGTCACGAACTTTTGCACTAGTTCGGCCTGTTTTGCGCCGAGTTTCGTAAGGCAACCAAATGGTCCCAAATGCACCCACATAGTTCGAAACGCACCAAAACATCAGTTTAGGGTCCAATGGGGCGAATCGGGTGCGTTCGATGCGAAAAATTCCTATGCGACTTCGTGGCACGAACTTTTGCACTAGTTTTGCCCATTTTGCACCAAGTTTCGTAAGGCAACCGAACGGTCCCAAATGCATCCAAATAGTACGAAACATAGCAAAACGTCAGTTTAGGGTCCAAAGGGGTGGATCGGGTGCGTTCATTGCGAAAAATTCCGACGCGACTTCGTGGCACGAACTTCTGCACTAGCTCGGCCCGTTTAGCACCCGAGTTTCGTATGGCAAACCAAACGGTCACAAATGCACCCAAATAGTATAAAACGCACCAAAACGTCAGTTTACGGTCCAATGGGGTGGATCGGGTGCGTTCCTTGCAAAAAATTCCGACGCGGACTTCGTTAGCACGAACTTTTGCACTGTGTTCGGCCTCCGTTTTGCACCGAGTTCCGTAAGCAACCAAACGGTCCCAAATACACCCAAGTAGTTCGAAACACACCAAAACGTCAGTTTAGGTCCAATGGGGTGGATCGGGTGCATTCATTGCGAAAATTCAGATGCGACTTCGTGACACGAACTTTTGCACTTGTTCGGCCCGTTTTGCACCGAGTTACGTAAGGCAACCAAACGGTTCCAAATGCACCCAAATAGTACTAAATGCACCAAAATTTTTAGTTTAGGGTCCCAATGGGGTGGATCGGGTGCGTTCGTTGCGAAAAATTCCGACGCGACTTCGGTGGCACGAACTTTTGCACTTGTTCGGCCCGTTTCGCACCGAGTTCCGTAAGGCAACCAACGGTCCCAAATGCAACCCAAGTAGTACGAAATGCACCAAAACATCAGTTTAGGGTCCAATGGGGTGGATCGGGTGTGTTCCTTGCGAAAAATTCTGACGCCACTTCGTCTGGCACGAACTTTTCCACTAGTTTGGGCCCGTTTTGCACCGAATTCCGTAAGGAAACCAAACGGTACCAAATGCACGCAAATAGTATTGAAACGCACCAAAACATCAGGTTAGGGTCCAATGGGGTGGATCAGGTGCGTTCCATGCGAAAAAATTCTAACGCGACTTCGTGGCACGAACTTTGCACTAGTTCGGCCCGTTTTGCCACCCGAGTTCCGTAAGGCAAAACCAAACGGTCCCAAATGCACCCAAATAGTACGTAAACGCATCAAAAAATTATTTTAGGGTCCAATTGGGTGGATCGGGTGCGTTCAGTGCGAAAAATTCCTACGCGACTTCGTGTCACGAACTTTTGCACTAGTTCGGCCTGTTTTGCGCCGAGTTTCGTAAGGCAACCAAACAGTCCCAAATGGACCCACATAGTTCGAAACGCACCAAAACGTCAGTTTACGGTCCAATGGGGTGAATCGGGGTGCGTGTTCGATGCGAAAAATTCTTATGCGACTTCGTGGCACGAACTTTTGCACTAGTTCTGCCCATTTTGCACCAAGTTTCGTAAGGCAACCGAACGGTCCCAAATGCATCCAAATAGTACGAAACATAGCAAAACGTCAGTTTAAGGTCCAAAGGGGTTGATCGGGTGCGTTCATTGCAAAAAATTCTGATGTGACTTAGTGGCACGAACTTCTGCACTAGTTCGGCCCGTTTAGCACCGAGTTTCGTAAGGCAACCAAACGGTAACAAATGCACCAAATAGTATAAAACGCACCAAAACGTCAGTTTAGGGTCAAATGTGGTGGGTCAGGTCCGTTGTGCGAAAAATTCTGACGCCACTTCGTGGCACGAACTTTTCCACTAGTTCGGCCCGTTTTGCACCGAATTCCGTAAGGAACCAAACGGTACCAATGCACGCAAATAGTATGAAACGCACCAAAACATCAGTTAGGGTCCAATGGGGTGGATCAGGTGCGTTCCATGCGAAAAAATTCTAACGCGACTTCGTGGCACGAACTTTTGCACTAGTTCGGCCCGTTTTGCACGAGTTCCGTAAGGCAACCAAACGGTCCCAAATGCACCCAAATAGTACGAAACGCATCAAAAAATTTATTTAGGGTCCAATTAGGTGGATCGGGTGCGTTCAGTGCGAAAAATTCCTACGTGACTTCGTGTCACGAACTTTTGCACTAGTTCGGCCTGTTTTGCGCCGAGTTTCGTAAGGCAACCAAACGGTCCCAAATGCACCACACATAGTTCGAAACGCACCAAAACGTCAGTTTACGGTCCAATGGGGTGAATCGGGTGCGTTCGATGCGAAAAATTCTTATGCGGACTTCGTGGCACGAACTTTTGCACTAGTTCTGCCCATTTTGCACCAAGTTTCGTAAGGCAACCGAACGGTCCAAATGCATCCAAATAGTACGAAACATAGCAAAACGTCAGTTTAAGGTCCAAAGGGGTTGATCGGGTGCGTTCATTGCAAAAATTCTGATGTGACTTCGTGGCACGAACTTCTGCACTAGTTCGGCCCGTTTAGCACCGAGTTTCGTAAGGCACCAAACGGTAACAAATGCACCCAAATAGTATAAAAACGCACCAAAACGTCAGTTTAGGGTCAAATGTGGTGGGTCAGGTGCGTTCGTTGCGAAAATTCTGACGCGACTTCGTGGCACGAAATTTTGCACTAGTTCGGCCTGTTTGCACCGAATTCCGTAAGGCAACCAACGGTCCCAAATGCGCCCCAAATAATATGAAACGTACCAAAACATCAGTTTAGGGTCCAATGGGGTGGATCGGGTGCGTTCCTTGCGAAAATTCCGACGCGACTTCGTAGCACGAACTTTTGCACTTGTTCGGCCGTTTTGCACCGAGTTTCCGTAAGGCAACCAAATGGTTCCAAATGCACCCAAATTGTACGAAACGCACCAAAATTTTTAGTTTAGGGTCTAATGGGGTGGATCGGGTGCGTTCGTTACGAAAATTCCGACTCGACTTCGTGGCACCAAACTTTTGCACTTGTTCGGCCCGTTTTGCACCAAGTTCCGTAAGGCAACCAAACGGTCCCAAATGCACCCAAGTAGTACGAAACGCACCAAAACATCAGTTTAGGGTCCAATGAGGTGGATCGGGTCTGTTCCTGCGAAAATTCCGACGCGACTTCGTGGCACGAACTTTTCCACTAGTTCGGCCTGTTTTTGCACCGAATTCCGTAATGCAACCAAACGGAACCAAATGCTCGCAAATAGTACGAAACGCACCAAAACATCAGGTTAGGGTCCAATGGGGTGGATCAGGTGCGTTCCATGCGAAAAAATCTGACGCGACTTCGTGGCACGAACTTTTGCACTAGTTCGGCCCGTTTTGCACCGAGTTCCGTAAGGCAACCCAAACGGTCCCAAATGCACCCAAATAGTACGAAACACACCAAAATTTTTATTTTAGGGTCCAATGGGGCAGATCGGGTGCGTTTGTTGCAAAAAATTCCCTACGTGACTTCGTGTCACGAACTTTTGCACTAGTTCGGCCTGTTTTGCGCCGAGTTTCGTAAGGCAACCAAATGGTCCCAAATGCACCCACATAGTTCGAAACGCACCAAAAACGTCAGGTTTAGGGTCCAATGGGGCGAATCGGGTGCGTTCGATGCGAAAAATTCCTATGCGACTTCGTGGCACGAAACTTTTGCACTAGTTATGCCCATTTTGCACCAAGTTTCGTAAGGCAACCGAACGGTCCCAAATGCATCCAAATAGTACGGAACATAGCAAACGTCTGTTTACGGTCCAAAGGGTGGATCGGGTGCGTTCATTGCGAAACAATTCCGATGTGACTTCGTGGCACGAACTTCTGCACTAGTTCGGCCCGTTTAGCACCGAGTTTCGTAAGGCAACCAAACGGTCACAAATGCACCCAAATAGTATAAAACGCACCAAAAACGTCAGTTTACGCTCAAATGTGGTGGGTCAGGTGCGTTCGTTGCGAAAATTCTGACGCGAACTTCCGTAGCACGAACTATTGCAATAGTTCGGCCTGTTTTGCACCGAATGCCGTAAGGCAACCAAACGGTCCCAAATGCGCCCAAATAATACTACGGAAACGTACCCCAAAACATCAGTTTGTAGGGTCCAATGGTGGGGTGGATCGGGTTCGTTCCTTGCGAAAAATTCCGACTGCGACTTCGTAGCACGAACTTTTGCACTTGTTCGGCCCGTTTTGCACGAGTTCCGTAAGGCAACCAAATGGTACCAAATGCACGCAAATAGTACAAAAGCGCCAAAACATCATTTAGGGTCCAATGGGGTGGTCGGTGCGTACCTTGAAAAAAATTCCGACGCGACTTTGTACGAACTTTTGCACTAGTTCGGCGCGTTTTGCACCGAGTTCCGTAAGGCAACCAAACGGTCCCAAATACACCCAAGTAGTTCGAAACACACCAAAACGTCAGTTTAGGGTCCAATGGGGTGGATCGGGTGCATTCCATTGCGAAAAATTCAGATGCGACTTCGTGACACGAACTTT